>NW_022279669.1:0-144981 GCF_009193385.2 Nasonia vitripennis
AAAACAAGATGGCGACGCTGATAACGAACGAGCAGCAGTTGAGAAAGCAATGCCGTTGTCGTGGGTAATATAATCAAAAGTCTCGACTTATGATTGGATATTTAAAGTATATCATACATCGATATGACAAATAATTTGCATGTCTCACGTATATTACGTCTTAAATGAAGAAGCAGTAATTTTATAAAACAAGATGCCGACACAGTAAATTTTATAAAACAAGATGGCCGACACTGAAAACCAGAGCAGCAGTTGAGAAAGCAATGCCGTTGTCGGGGTAATATAATCAAAAGAGTCTCGAATTATGATTGGATATTTAAAAGTATATCATACATCGATATGACAAATAATTTGCATGTCTCACGTATATTACGTCTTAAATGAAGAAGCAGTAAATTTTATAAAACAAGATGGCCGACACAGTAAATTTATTAAAACAAGATGGCCGACACTGAAAACCAGAGCAGCAGTTGAGAAAGCAATGCCGTGGTTGGGGTAATATAATCAAAAGTCTCGACTTATGATTGGATATTTAAAGTATATCATACTTCGATATGACAAATAATTTGCATGTCTAACGTACGTCTTAAATGAAGAAGCAGTAAATTTTATAAAACAAGATGGCCGACACTGAAAACCAGAGCAGCAGTTGAGAAAGCAATGCCGTGGTCGGGGGTAATATAATCAAAAGTCTCGACTTATGATTGGATATTTAAAGTATATCATACTTCGATATGACAAATAATTTGCATGTCTTAATTACGTCTTAAATGAAGAAGCAGTAAATTTTATAAAACAAGATGGCCGACACTGAAAACCAGAGCAGCAGTTGAGAAAGCAATGCCGTTGTCGGGTAATATAATCAAAAGTCTCGACTTATGATTGGATATTTAAAGTATATCATACATCGATATGACAAATAATTTGCATGTCTAACGTATATTACGTCTTAAATGAAGAAGCAGTAAATTTTATAAAACAAGATGGCCGACACTGAAAACCAGAGCAGCAGTTGAGAAAGCAATGCCGTTGTCGGGGTAATATAATCAAAAGTCTCGACTTATGATTGGATATTTAAAGTATATCATACTTCGATATGACAAATAATTTGCATGTCTAACGTTACGTCTTAAATGAAGAAGCAGTAAATTTTATAAAACAAGATGGCCGACACTGAAAACAGAGCAGCAGTTGAGAAAGCAATGCCGTTGTCGGGGTAATATAATCAAAAGTCTCGAATTATGATTGGATATTTAAAGTATATCATACATCGATATGACAAATAATTTGCATGTCTCACGTATATTACGTCTTAAATGAAGAAGCAGTAAATTTTATAAAAACAAGATGGCCGACACAGTAAATTTTATAAAACAAGATGGCCGACACTGAAAACCAGAGCAGCAGTTGAGAAAGCAATGCCGTGGTCGGGGTAATATAATCAAAAGTCTCGACTTATGATTGGATATTTAAAGTATATCATACTTCGATATGACAAATAATTTGCATGTCTCACGTATATTACGTCTTAAATGAAGAAGCAGTAAATTTTATAAAACAAGATGGCCGACACTGAAAACCAGAGCAGCAGTTGAGAAAGCAATGCCGTTGTCGGGGTAATATAATCAAAAGTCTCGACTTATGATTGGATATTTAAAGTATATCATACATCGATATGACAAATAATTTGCATGTCTCACGTATATTACGTCTTAAATGAAGAAGCAGTAAATTTTAAAAACAAGATGGCCGACACAGTAAATTTTATAAAACAAGATGGCCCGACACTGAAAACCAGAGCAGCAGTTGAGAAAGCAATGCTTTGTCGGGGTAATATAATCAAAAGTCTCGACTTATGATTGGATATTTAAAGTATATCATACATCGATATGACAAATAATTTGCATGTCTCACGTATATTACGTCTTAAATGAAGAAGCAGTAAATTTTATAAAACAAGATGCCGACACAGTAATTTTATAAACAAGATGGCCGACACTGAAAACCAGAGCAGCAGTTGAGAAAGCAAATGCCGTTGTCGGGGTAATATAATCAAAAGTCTCGACTTATGATTGGATATTTAAAGTATATCATACTTCGATATGACAAATAATTTGCATGTCTCTAACGTTATTACGTCTTAAATGAAGAAGCAGTAAATTTTATAAAACAAGATGGCCGACACTGAAAACCAGAGCAGCAGTTGAGAAAGCAATGCCGTGGTCGGGGTAATATAATCAAAAGTCTCGACTTATGATTGGATATTTAAAGTATATCATACTTCGATATGACAAATAATTTGCATGTCTAACGTACGTCTTAAATGAAGAAGCAGTAAATTTTATAAAACAAGATGCCGACACTGAAAACCAGAGCAGCAGTTGAGAAAGCAATGCCGTTGTCGGGGTAATATAATCAAAAGTCTCGAATTATGATTGGATATTTAAAGTATATCATACTCGATATGACAAATAATTTGCATGTCTCACGTATATTACGTCTTAAATGAAGAAGCAGTAAATTTTATAAAACAAGATGGCCGACACAGTAATTTTATAAACAAGATGCCGACACTGAAAACCAGCAGCAGTTGAGAAAGCAATGCCGTTGTCGGGTAATATAATCAAAAGTCTCGACTTATGATTGGATATTTAAAGTATATCATACTTCGATATGACAAATAATTTGCATGTCTAACGTATATTACGTCTTAAATGAAGAAGCAGTAAATTTTATAAAACAAGATGGCCGACACTGAAAACCAGAGCAGCAGTTGAGAAAGCAATGCCGTTGTCGGGTAATATAATCAAAAGTCTCGACTTATGATTGGATATTTAAAGTATATCATACTTCGATATGACAAATAATTTGCATGTCTCACGTATATTACGTCTTAAATGAAGAAGCAGTAAATTTTATAAAACAAGATGGCCGACACTGAAAACCAGAGCAGCAGTTGAGAAAGCAATGCCGTGGTCGGGGTAATATAATCAAAAGTCTCGACTTATGATTGGATATTTAAAGTATATCATACTTCGATATGACAAATAATTTGCATGTCTAACGTACGTCTTAAATGAAGAAGCAGTAAATTTTATAAAACAAGATGGCCGACACTGAAAACCAGAGCAGCAGTTGAGAAAGCAATGCCGTTGGTCGGGTAATATAATCAAAAGTCTCGACTTATGATTGGATATTTAAAGTATATCATACTTCGATATGACAAATAATTTGCATGTCTAACGTATATTACGTCTTAAATGAAGAAGCAGTAAATTTTATAAAACAAGATGGCCGACGCTGATAACACGAGCAGCAGTTGAGAAAGCAATGCCGTTGTCGGGGTAATATAATCAAAAGTCTCGACTTATGATTGGATATTTAAAGTATATCATACATCGATATGACAAATAATTTGCATGTCTAACGTATATTACGTCTTAAATGAAGAAGCAGTAAATTTTATAAACAAGATGGGCCGACACTGAAAACAGAGCAGCAGTTGAGAAAGCAATGCCGTGGTCGGGTAATATAATCAAAAGTCTCGACTTATGATTGGATATTTAAAGTATATCATACTTCGATATGACAAATAATTTGCATGTCTCACGTATATTACGTCTTAAATGAAGAAGCAGTAAATTTTATAAAAACAAGATGGCCGACACAGTAAATTTTTATAAAACAAGATGGCCGACACTGAAAACCAGAGCAGCAGTTGAGAAAAGCAATGCCGTTGTCGGGGTTAATATAATCAAAAGTCTCGAATTATGATTGGATATTTAAAGTATATCATACATCGATATGACAAATAATTTGCATGTCTCACGTATATTACGTCTTTAATGAAGAAGCAGTAAATTTTATAAAACAAGATGGCCGACACAGTAAATTTTATAAAACAAGATGGCCGACACTGAAAACCAGAGCAGCAGTTGAGAAAGCAATGCCGTGGTTGGGGTAATATAATCAAAAGTCTCGACTTATGATTGGATATTTAAGTATATCATACTTCGATATGACAAATAATTTGCATGTCTAACGTACGTCTTAAATGAAGAAGCAGTAAATTTTATAAAACAAGATGGCCGACACTGAAAACCAGAGCAGCAGTTGAGAAAGCAATGCCGTGGTCGGGGTAATATAATCAAAAGTCTCGACTTATGATTGGATATTTAAAGTATATCATACTTCGATATGACAAATAATTTGCATGTCTAACGTACGTCTTAAATGAAGAAGCAGTAAATTTTATAAAACAAGATGGCCGACACTGAAAACCAGAGCAGCAGTTGAGAAAGCAATGCCGTTGTCGGGGTAATATAATCAAAAGTCTCGACTTATGATTGGATATTTAAAGTATATCATACATCGATATGACAAATAATTTGCATGTCTAACGTATATTACGTCTTAAATGAAAAGCAGTAAATTTATAAAACAAGATGGCCGACACTGATAAACAGAGCAGCAGTTGAGAAAGCAATGCCGTTGTCGGGGTAATATAATCAAAAGTCTCGACTTATGATTGGATATTTAAAGTATATCATACATCGATATGACAAATAATTTGCATGTCTAACGTATATTACGTCTTAAATGAAGGAGCAGTAAATTTTATAAAACAAGATGGCCGACACTGAAAAACAGAGCAGCAGTTGAGAAAGCAATGCCGTTGTCGGGGTAATATAATCAAAAGTCTCGACTTATGATTGGATATTTAAAGTATATCATACATCGATATGACAAATAATTTGCATGTCTAACGTATATTACGTCTTAATGAAGAAGCAGTAAATTTTATAAAACAAGATGGCCGACACAGTAAATTTTATAAAACAGATGGCCGACACTGAAAACCAGAGCAGCAGTTGAGAAAGCAATGCCGTTGTCGGGTAATATAATCAAAAGTCTCGACTTATGATTGGATATTTAAAGTATATCATACATCGATATGACAAATAATTTGCATGTCTCACGTATATTACGTCTTAAATGAAGAAGCAGTAAATTTTATAAACAAGATGGCCGACACAGTAAATTTTATAAAACAAGATGGCCGACACTGAAAACCAGAGCAGCAGTTGAGAAAGCAATGCCGTGGTTGGGGTAATATAATCAAAAGTCTCGACTTATGATTGGATATTTAAAGTATATCATACTTCGATATGACAAATAATTTGCATGTCTAACGTACGTCTTAAATGAAGAAGCAGTAAATTTTATAAAACAAGATGGCCGACACTGAAAACCAGAGCAGCAGTTGAGAAAGCAATGCCGTGGTTGGGGTAATATAATCAAAAGTCTCGACTTATGATTGGATATTTAAAGTATATCATACTTCGATATGACAAATAATTTGCATGTCTAACGTACGTCTTAAATGAAGAAGCAGTAAATTTATAAAACAAGATGGCCGACACTGAAAACCAGAGCAGCAGTTGAGAAAGCAATGCCGTTGTCGGGGTAATATAATCAAAAGTCTCGACTTATGATTGGATATTTAAAGTATATCATACATCGATATGACAAATAATTTGCATGTCTAACGTATATTACGTCTTAAATGAAGAAGCAGTAAATTTTATAAAACAAGATGGCCGACACTGAAAACCAGAGCAGCAGTTGAGAAAGCAATGCCGTGGTCGGGGTAATATAATCAAAAGTCTCGACTTATGATTGATTGGATATTTAAAGTATATCATACTTCGATATGACAAATAATTTGCATGTCTAACGTACGTCTTAAATGAAGAAGCAGTAAATTTTATAAAACAAGATGGCCGACACTGAAAACCAGAGCAGCAGTTGAGAAAGCAATGCCGTTGTCGGGTAATATAATCAAAAGTCTCGAATTATGATTGGATATTTAAAGTATATCATACATCGATATGACAAATAATTTGCATGTCTCACGTATATTACGTCTTAAATGAAGAAGCAGTAAATTTTATAAAACAAGATGGCCGACACAGTAAATTTTATAAAACAAGATGGCCGACACTGAAAACCAGAGCAGCAGTTGAGAAAGCAATGCCGTGTCGGGGTAATATAATCAAAAGTCTCGACTTATGATTGGATATTTAAAGTATATCATACTTCGATATGACAAATAATTTGCATGTCTAACGTATATTACGTCTTAAATGAAGAAGCAGTAAATTTTATAAAACAAGATGGCCGACACTGAAAACCAGAGCAGCAGTTGAGAAAGCAATGCCGTTGTCGGGGTAATATAATCAAAAGTCTCGACTTATGATTGGATATTTAAAGTATATCATACATCGATATGACAAATAATTTGCATGTCTCACGTATATTACGTCTTAAATGAAGAAGCAGTAAATTTTATAAAACAAGATGGCCGACACAGTAAATTTTATAAAACAAGATGGCCGACACTGAAAACCAGAGCAGCAGTTGAGAAAGCAATGCCGTGTCGGGGTAATATAATCAAAAGTCTCGACTTATGATTGGATATTTAAAGTATATCATACATCGATATGACAAATAATTTGCATGTCTCACGTATATTACGTCTTAAATGAAGAAGCAGTAAATTTTATAAAACAAGATGGCCGACACAGTAAATTTTATAAAACAAGATGGCCGACACTGAAAACCAGAGCAGCAGTTGAGAAAGCAATGCCGTTGTCGGGGTAATATAATCAAAAGTCTCGACTTATGATTGGATATTTAAAGTATATCATACTTCGATATGACAAATAATTTGCATGTCTAACGTATATTACGTCTTAAATGAAGAAGCAGTAAATTTTATAAAACAAGATGGCCGACACTGAAAACCAGAGCAGCAGTTGAGAAAGCAATGCCGTTGGCGGGTAATATAATCAAAAGTCTCGACTTATGATTGGATATTTAAAGTATATCATACTTCGATATGACAAATAATTTGCATGTCTAACGTACGTCTTAAATGAAGAAGCAGTAAATTTTATAAAACAAGATGGCCGACACTGAAAACCAGAGCAGCAGTTGAGAAAGCAATGCCGTTGTCGGGGTAATATAATCAAAAGTCTCGAATTATGATTGGATATTTAAAGTATATCATACATCGATATGACAAATAATTTGCATGTCTCACGTATATTACGTCTTAAATGAAGAAGCAGTAAATTTTTATAAAACAAGATGGCCGACACAGTAAATTTTATAAAACAAGATGGCCGACACTGAAACCAGAGCAGCAGTTGAGAAAGCAATGCCGTTGTCGGGTAATATAATCAAAAGTCTCGAATTATGATTGGATATTTAAAGTAATCATTACATCGATATGACAAATAATTTGCATGTCTCACGTATATTACGTCTTAAATGAAGAAGCAGTAAATTTTATAAAACAAGATGGCCGACACTGAAAACCAGAGCAGCAGTTGAGAAAGCAATGCCGTTGTCGGGGTAATATAATCAAAAGTCTCGACTTATGATTGGATATTTAAAGTATATCATACTTCGATATGACAAATAATTTGCATGTCTAACGTATATTACGTCTTAAATGAAGAAGCAGTAAATTTTATAAAACAAGATGGCCGACACTGAAAACCAGAGCAGCAGTTGAGAAAGCAATGCCGTTGTCGGGGGTAATATAATCAAAAGTCTCGACTTATGATTGGATATTTAAAGTATATCATACTTCGATATGACAAATAATTTGCATGTCTAACGTACGTCTTAAATGAAGAAGCAGTAAATTTTATAAAACAAGATGGCCGACACTGAAAACCAGAGCAGCAGTTGAGAAAGCAATGCCGTGGTCGGGGTAATATAATCAAAAGTCTCGACTTATGATTGGATATTTAAAGTATATCATACTTCGATATGACAAATAATTTGCATGTCTAACGTATATTACGTCTTAAATGAAGAAGCAGTAAATTTTATAAAACAAGATGCCGACACTGAAAACAGAGCAGCAGTTGAGAAAGCAATGCCGTTGTCGGGGTAATATAATCAAAAGTCTCGACTTATGATTGGATATTTAAAGTATATCATACTTCGATATGACAAATAATTTGCATGTCTAACGTATATTACGTCTTAAATGAAGAAGCAGTAAATTTTATAAAACAAGATGGCCGACACTGAAAACCAGAGCAGCAGTTGAGAAAGCAATGCCGTTGTCGGGGTAATATAATCAAAAGTCTCGACTTATGATTGGATATTTAAAGTATATCATACATCGATATGACAAATAATTTGCATGTCTAACGTATATTAAATGAAGAGCAGTAAATTTTAAAACAAGATGGCCGACACAGTAAATTTTATAAAACAAGATGGCCGACACTGAAAACCAGAGCAGCAGTTGAGAAAGCAATGCCGTTGTCGGGGTAATATAATCAAAAGTCTCGACTTATGATTGGATATTTAAAGTATATCATACATCGATATGACAAATAATTTGCATGTCTCACGTATATTACGTCTTAAATGAAGAAGCAGTAAATTTTATAAAACAAGATGGCCGACACTAAATTTTATAAAACAGATGGCCGACACTGAAAACCAGAGCAGCAGTTGAGAAAGCAATGCCGTGGTCGGGGTAATATAATCAAAAGTCTCGACTTATGATTGGATATTTAAAGTATATCATACTTCGATATGACAAATAATTTGCATGTCTAACGTACGTCTTAAATGAAGAAGCAGTAAATTTTATAAAACAAGATGGCCGACACTGAAAACCAGAGCAGCAGTTGAGAAAGCAATGCCGTGGTCGGGGTAATATAATCAAAAGTCTCGACTTATGATTGGATATTTAAAGTATATCATACTTCGATATGACAAATAATTTGCATGTCTAACGTACGTCTTAAATGAAGAAGCAGTAAATTTTATAAAACAAGATGGCCGACACTGAAAACCAGAGCAGCAGTTGAGAAAGCAATGCCGTTGTCGGGGTAATATAATCAAAAGTCTCGACTTATGATTGGATATTTAAAGTATATCATACTTCGATATGACAAATAATTTGCATGTCTAACGTATATTACGTCTTAAATGAAGAAGCAGTAAATTTTATAAAACAAGATGGCCGACACTGAAAACCAGAGCAGCAGTTGAGAAAGCAATGCCGTTGTCGGGTTAATATAATCAAAAGTCTCGACTTATGATTGGATATTTAAAGTATATCATACTTCGATATGACAAATAATTTGCATGTCTAACGTATATTACGTCTTAAATGAAGAAGCAGTAAATTTTATAAAACAAGATGGCCGACACTGAAAACCAGAGCAGCAGTTGAGAAAGCAATGCCGTTGTCGGGGTAATATAATCAAAAGTCTCGACTTATGATTGGATATTTAAAGTATATCATACATCGATATGACAAATAATTTGCATGTCTCACGTATATTACGTCTTAAATGAAGAAGCAGTAAATTTATAAAACAAGATGGCCGACACAGTAAATTTTATAAAACAAGATGGCCGACACTGAAAACCAGAGCAGCAGTTGAGAAAGCAATGCCGTTGTCGGGGTAATATAATCAAAAGTCTCGACTTATGATTGGATATTTAAAGTATATCATACTTCGATATGACAAATAATTTGCATGTCTAACGTATATTACGTCTTAAATGAAGAAGCAGTAAATTTTATAAAACAAGATGGCCGACACTGAAAACCAGAGCAGCAGTTGAGAAAGCAATGCCGTGGTCGGGGTAATATAATCAAAAGTCTCGACTTATGATTGGATATTTAAAGTATATCATACTTCGATATGACAAATAATTTGCATGTCTAACGTACGTCTTAAATGAAGAAGCAGTAAATTTTATAAAACAAGATGGCCGACACTGAAAACCAGAGCAGCAGTTGAGAAAGCAATGCCGTTGTCGGGGTAATATAATCAAAAGTCTCGACTTATGATTGGATATTTAAAGTATATCATACTTCGATATGACAAATAATTTGCATGTCTCACGTATATTACGTCTTAAATGAAGAAGCAGTAAATTTTATAAAACAAGATGGCCGACACAGTAAATTTTATAAAACAAGATGGCCGACACTGAAAACCAGAGCAGCAGTTGAGAAAGCAATGCCGTTGTCGGGGTAATATAATCAAAAGTCTCGACTTATGATTGGATATTTAAAGTATATCATACTTCGATATGACAAATAATTTGCATGTCTAACGTATATTACGTCTTAAATGAAGAAGCAGTAAATTTTATAAAACAAGATGGCCGACACTGAAAACCAGAGCAGCAGTTGAGAAAGCAATGCCGTTGTCGGGGTAATATAATCAAAAGTCTCGACTTATGATTGGATATTTAAAGTATATCATACATCGATATGACAAATAATTTGCATGTCTAACGTATATTACGTCTTAAATGAAGAAGCAGTAAATTTTATAAAACAAGATGGCCGACACAGTAAATTTTATAAAACAAGATGGCCGACACTGAAAACCAGAGCAGCAGTTGAGAAAGCAATGCCGTGGTCGGGGTAATATAATCAAAAGTCTCGACTTATGATTGGATATTTAAAGTATATCATACTTCGATATGACAAATAATTTGCATGTCTCACGTATATTACGTCTTAAATGAAGAAGCAGTAAATTTTATAAAACAAGATGGCCGACACTGAAAACCAGAGCAGCAGTTGAGAAAGCAATGCCGTGGTCGGGGTAATATAATCAAAAGTCTCGACTTATGATTGGATATTTAAAGTATATCATACTTCGATATGACAAATAATTTGCATGTCTAACGTACGTCTTAAATGAAGAAGCAGTAAATTTTATAAAACAAGATGGCCGACACTGAAAACCAGAGCAGCAGTTGAGAAAGCAATGCCGTGGTCGGGGTAATATAATCAAAAGTCTCGACTTATGATTGGATATTTAAAGTATATCATACTTCGATATGACAAATAATTTGCATGTCTAACGTATATTACGTCTTAAATGAAGAAGCAGTAAATTTTATAAAACAAGATGGCCGACACTGAAAACCAGAGCAGCAGTTGAGAAAGCAATGCCGTGGTCGGGGTAATATAATCAAAAGTCTCGACTTATGATTGGATATTTAAAGTATATCATACTTCGATATGACAAATAATTTGCATGTCTAACGTACGTCTTAAATGAAGAAGCAGTAAATTTTATAAAACAAGATGGCCGACACTGAAAACCAGAGCAGCAGTTGAGAAAGCAATGCCGTTGTCGGGGTAATATAATCAAAAGTCTCGACTTATGATTGGATATTTAAAGTATATCATACATCGATATGACAAATAATTTGCATGTCTCACGTATATTACGTCTTAAATGAAGAAGCAGTAAATTTTATAAACAAGATGGCCGACACAGTAAATTTTATAAAACAAGATGGCCGACACTGAAAACCAGAGCAGCAGTTGAGAAAGCAATGCCGTTGTCGGGGTAATATAATCAAAAGTCTCGACTTATGATTGGATATTTAAAGTATATCATACATCGATATGACAAATAATTTGCATGTCTAACGTATATTACGTCTTAAATGAAGAAGCAGTAAATTTTATAAAACAAGATGGCCGACACTGAAAACCAGAGCAGCAGTTGAGAAAGCAATGCCGTTGTCGGGGTAATATAATCAAAAGTCTCGACTTATGATTGGATATTTAAAGTATATCATACTTCGATATGACAAATAATTTGCATGTCTAACGTATATTACGTCTTAAATGAAGAAGCAGTAAATTTTATAAAACAAGATGGCCGACACTGAAAACCAGAGCAGCAGTTGAGAAAGCAATGCCGTGGTCGGGGTAATATAATCAAAAGTCTCGACTTATGATTGGATATTTAAAGTATATCATACTTCGATATGACAAATAATTTGCATGTCTAACGTACGTCTTAAATGAAGAAGCAGTAAATTTTATAAAACAAGATGGCCGACACTGAAAACCAGAGCAGCAGTTGAGAAAGCAATGCCGTGGTCGGGGTAATATAATCAAAAGTCTCGACTTATGATTGGATATTTAAAGTATATCATACTTCGATATGACAAATAATTTGCATGTCTACGTATATTACGTCTTAAATGAAGAAGCAGTAAATTTTATAAAACAAGATGGCCGACACTGAAAACCAGAGCAGCAGTTGAGAAAGCAATGCCGTTGTCGGGGTAATATAATCAAAAGTCTCGACTTATGATTGGATATTTAAAGTATATCATACTTCGATATGACAAATAATTTGCATGTCTAACGTATATTACGTCTTAAATGAAGAAGCAGTAAATTTTATAAAACAAGATGGCGACACAGTAAATTTTATAAAACAAGATGGCCGACACTGAAAACCAGAGCAGCAGTTGAGAAAGCAATGCCGTGGTTGGGGTAATATAATCAAAAGTCTCGACTTATGATTGGATATTTAAAGTATATCATACTTCGATATGACAAATAATTTGCATGTCTAACGTACGTCTTAAATGAAGAAGCAGTAAATTTTATAAAACAAGATGGCCGACACTGAAAACCAGAGCAGCAGTTGAGAAAGCAATGCCGTGGTCGGGGTAATATAATCAAAAGTCTCGACTTATGATTGGATATTTAAAGTATATCATACTTCGATATGACAAATAATTTGCATGTCTAACGTACGTCTTAAATGAAGAAGCAGTAAATTTTATAAAACAAGATGGCCGACACTGAAAACCAGAGCAGCAGTTGAGAAAGCAATGCCGTTGTCGGGGTAATATAATCAAAAGTCTCGACTTATGATTGGATATTTAAAGTATATCATACTTCGATATGACAAATAATTTGCATGTCTAACGTATATTACGTCTTAAATGAAGAAGCAGTAAATTTTATAAAACAAGATGGCCGACACTGAAAACCAGAGCAGCAGTTGAGAAAGCAATGCCGTTGTCGGGGTAATATAATCAAAAGTCTCGACTTATGATTGGATATTTAAAGTATATCATACTTCGATATGACAAATAATTTGCATGTCTAACGTATATTACGTCTTAAATGAAGAAGCAGTAAATTTTATAAAACAAGATGGCCGACACTGAAAACCAGAGCAGCAGTTGAGAAAGCAATGCCGTTGTCGGGGTAATATAATCAAAAGTCTCGACTTATGATTGGATATTTAAAGTATATCATACTTCGATATGACAAATAATTTGCATGTCTAACGTACGTCTTAAATGAAGAAGCAGTAAATTTTATAAAACAAGATGGCCGACACTGAAAACCAGAGCAGCAGTTGAGAAAGCAATGCCGTGGTCGGGGTAATATAATCAAAAGTCTCGACTTATGATTGGATATTTAAAGTATATCATACTTCGATATGACAAATAATTTGCATGTCTAACGTATATTACGTCTTAAATGAAGAAGCAGTAAATTTTATAAAACAAGATGGCCGACACTGAAAACCAGAGCAGCAGTTGAGAAAGCAATGCCGTGTCGGGGTAATATAATCAAAAGTCTCGACTTATGATTGGATATTTAAAGTATATCATACTTCGATATGACAAATAATTTGCATGTCTAACGTATATTACGTCTTAAATGAAGAAGCAGTAAATTTTATAAAACAAGATGGCCGACACTGAAAACCAGAGCAGCAGTTGAGAAAGCAATGCCGTGGTCGGGGTAATATAATCAAAAGTCTCGACTTATGATTGGATATTTAAAGTATATCATACTTCGATATGACAAATAATTTGCATGTCTAACGTACGTCTTAAATGAAGAAGCAGTAAATTTTATAAAACAAGATGGCCGACACTGAAAACCAGAGCAGCAGTTGAGAAAGCAATGCCGTTGTCGGGGTAATATAATCAAAAGTCTCGACTTATGATTGGATATTTAAAGTATATCATACATCGATATGACAAATAATTTGCATGTCTCACGTATATTACGTCTTAAATGAAGAAGCAGTAAATTTTATAAAACAAGATGGCCGACACAGTAAATTTTATAAAACTAGATGGCCGACACTGAAAACCAGAGCAGCAGTTGAGAAAGCAATGCCGTTGTCGGGGTAATATAATCAAAAGTCTCGACTTATGATTGGATATTTAAAGTATATCATACTTCGATATGACAAATAATTTGCATGTCTAACGTATATTACGTCTTAAATGAAGAAGCAGTAAATTTTATAAAACAAGATGGCCGACACTGAAAACCAGAGCAGCAGTTGAGAAAGCAATGCCGTTGTCGGGGTAATATAATCAAAAGTCTCGACTTATGATTGGATATTTAAAGTATATCATACTTCGATATGACAAATAATTTGCATGTCTAACGTATATTACGTCTTAAATGAAGAAGCAGTAAATTTTATAAAACAAGATGGCCGACACTGAAAACCAGAGCAGCAGTTGAGAAAGCAATGCCGTGGTCGGGGTAATATAATCAAAAGTCTCGACTTATGATTGGATATTTAAAGTATATCATACTTCGATATGACAAATAATTTGCATGTCTAACGTACGTCTTAAATGAAGAAGCAGTAAATTTTATAAAACAAGATGGCCGACACTGAAAACCAGAGCAGCAGTTGAGAAAGCAATGCCGTGGTCGGGGTAATATAATCAAAAGTCTCGACTTATGATTGGATATTTAAAGTATATCATACTTCGATATGACAAATAATTTGCATGTCTAACGTATATTACGTCTTAAATGAAGAAGCAGTAAATTTTATAAAACAAGATGGCCGACACTGAAAACCAGAGCAGCAGTTGAGAAAGCAATGCCGTGGTCGGGGTAATATAATCAAAAGTCTCGACTTATGATTGGATATTTAAAGTATATCATACTTCGATATGACAAATAATTTGCATGTCTCACGTATATTACGTCTTAAATGAAGAAGCAGTAAATTTTATAAAACAAGATGGCCGACACAGTAAATTTTATAAAACAAGATGGCGACACTGAAAACAGAGCAGCAGTTGAGAAAGCAATGCCGTGTTGGGGTAATATAATCAAAAGTCTCGACTTATGATTGGATATTTAAAGTATATCATACTTCGATATGACAAATAATTTGCATGTCTAACGTACGTCTTAAATGAAGAAGCAGTAAATTTTATAAAACAAGATGGCCGACACTGAAAACCAGAGCAGCAGTTGAGAAAGCAATGCCGTGGTCGGGGTAATATAATCAAAAGTCTCGACTTATGATTGGATATTTAAAGTATATCATACTTCGATATGACAAATAATTTGCATGTCTAACGTATATTACGTCTTAAATGAAGAAGCAGTAAATTTTATAAAACAAGATGGCCGACACTGAAAACCAGAGCAGCAGTTGAGAAAGCAATGCCGTTGTCGGGGTAATATAATCAAAAGTCTCGACTTATGATTGGATATTTAAAGTATATCATACATCGATATGACAAATAATTTGCATGTCTAACGTATATTACGTCTTAAATGAAGAAGCAGTAAATTTTATAAAACAAGATGGCCGACACTGAAAACCAAGCAGCAGTTGAGAAAGCAATGCCGTGTCGGGGTAATATAATCAAAAGTCTCGACTTATGATTGGATATTTAAAGTATATCATACTTCGATATGACAAATAATTTGCATGTCTACGTATATTACGTCTTAAATGAAGAAGCAGTAATTTTATAAAACAAGATGGCCGACACAGTAAATTTTATAAAACAGATGGCCGACACTGAAAACCAGAGCAGCAGTTGAGAAAGCAATGCCGTTGTCGGGGTAATATAATCAAAAGTCTCGACTTATGATTGGATATTTAAAGTATATCATACATCGATATGACAAATAATTTGCATGTCTCACGTATATTACGTCTTAAATGAAGAAGCAGTAAATTTTATAAAACAAGATGGCCGACACAGTAAATTTATAAAACAAGATGGCCGACACTGAAAACCAGAGCAGCAGTTGAGAAAGCAATGCCGTGGTCGGGGTAATATAATCAAAAGTCTCGACTTATGATTGGATATTTAAAGTATATCATACTTCGATATGACAAATAATTTGCATGTCTAACGTACGTCTTAAATGAAGAAGCAGTAAATTTTATAAAACAAGATGGCCGACACTGAAAACCAGAGCAGCAGTTGAGAAAGCAATGCCGTGTTGGGGTAATATAATCAAAAGTCTCGACTTATGATTGGATATTTAAAGTATATCATACTTCGATATGACAAATAATTTGCATGTCTAACGTACGTCTTAAATGAAGAAGCAGTAAATTTTATAAAACAAGATGGCCGACACTGAAAACCAGAGCAGCAGTTGAGAAAGCAATGCCGTTGTCGGGGTAATATAATCAAAAGTCTCGACTTATGATTGGATATTTAAAGTATATCATACTTCGATATGACAAATAATTTGCATGTCTAACGTATATTACGTCTTAAATGAAGAAGCAGTAAATTTTATAAAACAAGATGGCCGACACTGAAAACCAGAGCAGCAGTTGAGAAAGCAATGCCGTGGTCGGGGTAATATAATCAAAAGTCTCGACTTATGATTGGATATTTAAAGTATATCATACTTCGATATGACAAATAATTTGCATGTCTAACGTACGTCTTAAATGAAGAAGCAGTAAATTTTATAAAACAAGATGGCCGACACTGAAAACCAGAGCAGCAGTTGAGAAAGCAATGCCGTTGTCGGGTAATATAATCAAAAGTCTCGACTTATGATTGGATATTTAAAGTATATCATACATCGATATGACAAATAATTTGCATGTCTAACGTATATTACGTCTTAAATGAAGAAGCAGTAAATTTTATAAAACAAGATGGCCGACACAGTAAATTTATAAAAAACGATGGCCGACACTGAAAACCAGAGCAGCAGTTGAGAAAGCAATGCCGTTGTCGGGGTAATATAATCAAAAGTCTCGACTTATGATTGGATATTTAAAGTATATCATACTTCGATATGACAAATAATTTGCATGTCTAACGTATATTACGTCTTAAATGAAGAAGCAGTAAATTTTATAAAACAAGATGGCCGACACTGAAAACCAGAGCAGCAGTTGAGAAAGCAATGCCGTTGTCGGGGTAATATAATCAAAAGTCTCGACTTATGATTGGATATTTAAAGTATATCATACATCGATATGACAAATAATTTGCATGTCTCACGTATATTACGTCTTAAATGAAGAAGCAGTAAATTTTATAAAACAAGATGGCCGACACAGTAAATTTTATAAAACAGATGGCCGACACTGAAAACCAGAGCAGCAGTTGAGAAAGCAATGCCGTTGTCGGGTAATATAATCAAAAGTCTCGACTTATGATTGGATATTTAAAGTATATCATACTTCGATATGACAAATAATTTGCATGTCTCACGTATATTACGTCTTAAATGAAGAAGCAGTAAATTTTATAAAACAAGATGGCCGACACTGAAAACCAGAGCAGCAGTTGAGAAAGCAATGCCGTGGTCGGGGTAATATAATCAAAAGTCTCGACTTATGATTGGATATTTAAAGTATATCATACTTCGATATGACAAATAATTTGCATGTCTACGTATATTACGTCTTAAATGAAGAAGCAGTAAATTTTATAAAACAAGATGGCCGACACTGAAAACCAGAGCAGCAGTTGAGAAAGCAATGCCGTGGTCGGGGTAATATAATCAAAAGTCTCGACTTATGATTGGATATTTAAAGTATCATACTTCGATATGACAAATAATTTGCATGTCTGTCTTAACGTACGTCTTAAATGAAGAAGCAGTAAATTTTATAAAACAAGATGGCCGACACTGAAAACCAGAGCAGCAGTTGAGAAAGCAATGCCGTGGTCGGGGTAATATAATCAAAAGTCTCGACTTATGATTGGATATTTAAAGTATATCATACTTCGATATGACAAATAATTTGCATGTCTAACGTATATTACGTCTTAAATGAAGAAGCAGTAAATTTTATAAAACAAGATGGCCGACACTGAAAACCAGAGCAGCAGTTGAGAAAGCAATGCCGTTGTCGGGGTAATATAATCAAAAGTCTCGACTTATGATTGGATATTTAAAGTATATCATACTTCGATATGACAAATAATTTGCATGTCTAACGTATATTACGTCTTAAATGAAGAAGCAGTAAATTTTATAAAACAAGATGGCCGACACTGAAAACCGAGCAGCAGTTGAGAAAGCAATGCCGTGTCGGGGTAATATAATCAAAAGTCTCGACTTATGATTGGATATTTAAAGTATATCATACATCGATATGACAAATAATTTGCATGTCTCACGTATATTACGTCTTAAATGAAGAAGCAGTAAATTTTATAAAACAAGATGGCCGACACAGTAAATTTTATAAAACAAGATGGCCGACACTGAAAACCAGAGCAGCAGTTGAGAAAGCAATGCCGTTGTCGGGGTAATATAATCAAAAGTCTCGAATTATGATTGGATATTTAAAGTATATCATACATCGATATGACAAATAATTTGCATGTCTCACGTATATTACGTCTTAAATGAAGAAGCAGTAAATTTTATAAAACAAGATGGCCGACACAGTAAATTTTATAAAACAAGATGGCCGACACTGAAAACCAGAGCAGCAGTTGAGAAAGCAATGCCGTGGTTGGGGTAATATAATCAAAAGTCTCGACTTATGATTGGATATTTAAAGTATATCATACTTCGATATGACAAATAATTTGCATGTCTAACGTACGTCTTAAATGAAGAAGCAGTAAATTTTATAAAACAAGATGGCCGACACTGAAAACCAGAGCAGCAGTTGAGAAAGCAATGCCGTTGTCGGGGTAATATAATCAAAAGTCTCGACTTATGATTGGATATTTAAAGTATATCATACTTCGATATGACAAATAATTTGCATGTCTAACGTACGTCTTAAATGAAGAAGCAGTAAATTTTATAAAACAAGATGGCCGACACTGAAAACCAGAGCAGCAGTTGAGAAAGCAATGCCGTTGTCGGGGTAATATAATCAAAAGTCTCGACTTATGATTGGATATTTAAAGTATATCATACATCGATATGACAAATAATTTGCATGTCTAACGTATATTACGTCTTAAATGAAGAAGCAGTAAATTTTATAAAACAAGATGGCCGACACTGAAAACCAGAGCAGCAGTTGAGAAAGCAATGCCGTGGTCGGGGTAATATAATCAAAAGTCTCGACTTATGATTGGATATTTAAAGTATATCATACTCGATATGACAAATAATTTGCATGTCTAACGTACGTCTTAAATGAAGAAGCAGTAAATTTTATAAAACAAGATGGCCGACACTGAAAACCAGAGCAGCAGTTGAGAAAGCAATGCCGTGGTCGGGGTAATATAATCAAAAGTCTCGACTTATGATTGGATATTTAAAGTATATCATACTTCGATATGACAAATAATTTGCATGTCTCAACGTATATTACGTCTTAAATGAAGAAGCAGTAAATTTATAAAAACACAAGATGGCCGACACTGAAAACCAGAGCAGCAGTTGAGAAAGCAATGCCGTGGTCGGGGTAATATAATCAAAAGTCTCGACTTATGATTGGATATTTAAAGTATATCATACTTCGATATGACAAATAATTTGCATGTCTAACGTACGTCTTAAATGAAGAAGCAGTAAATTTTATAAAACAAGATGGCCGACACTGAAAACCAGAGCAGCAGTTGAGAAAGCAATGCCGTGGTCGGGGTAATATAATCAAAAGTCTCGACTTATGATTGGATATTTAAAGTATATCATACTTCGATATGACAAATAATTTGCATGTCTAACGTATATTACGTCTTAAATGAAGAAGCAGTAAATTTTATAAAACAAGATGGCCGACACTGAAAACCAGAGCAGCAGTTGAGAAAGCAATGCCGTGGTCGGGGTAATATAATCAAAAGTCTCGACTTATGATTGGATATTTAAAGTATATCATACTTCGATATGACAAATAATTTGCATGTCTAACGTACGTCTTAAATGAAGAAGCAGTAAATTTTATAAAACAAGATGGCCGACACTGAAAACCAGAGCAGCAGTTGAGAAAGCAATGCCGTTGTCGGGGTAATATAATCAAAAGTCTCGACTTATGATTGGATATTTAAAGTATATCATACATCGATATGACAAATAATTTGCATGTCTCACGTATATTACGTCTTAAATGAAGAAGCAGTAAATTTTATAAAACAAGATGGCCGACACAGTAAATTTTATAAAACAAGATGGCCGACACTGAAAACCAGAGCAGCAGTTGAGAAAGCAATGCCGTTGTCGGGGTAATATAATCAAAAGTCTCGACTTATGATTGGATATTTAAAGTATATCATACTTCGATATGACAAATAATTTGCATGTCTAACGTATATTACGTCTTAAATGAAGAAGCAGTAAATTTTATAAAACAAGATGGCCGACACTGAAAACCAGAGCAGCAGTTGAGAAAGCAATGCCGTGGTCGGGGTAATATAATCAAAAGTCTCGACTTATGATTGGATATTTAAAGTATATCATACTTCGATATGACAAATAATTTGCATGTCTAACGTATATTACGTCTTAAATGAAGAAGCAGTAAATTTTATAAAACAAGATGGCCGACACTGAAAACCAGAGCAGCAGTTGAGAAAGCAATGCCGTGGTCGGGGTAATATAATCAAAAGTCTCGACTTATGATTGGATATTTAAAGTATATCATACTTCGATATGACAAATAATTTGCATGTCTAACGTACGTCTTAAATGAAGAAGCAGTAAATTTTATAAAACAAGATGGCCGACACTGAAAACCAGAGCAGCAGTTGAGAAAGCAATGCCGTGGTCGGGGTAATATAATCAAAAGTCTCGACTTATGATTGGATATTTAAAGTATATCATACTTCGATATGACAAATAATTTGCATGTCTAACGTATATTACGTCTTAAATGAAGAAGCAGTAAATTTTATAAAACAAGATGGCCGACACTGAAAACCAGAGCAGCAGTTGAGAAAGCAATGCCGTTGTCGGGGTAATATAATCAAAAGTCTCGACTTATGATTGGATATTTAAAGTATATCATACTTCGATATGACAAATAATTTGCATGTCTAACGTATATTACGTCTTAAATGAAGAAGCAGTAAATTTTATAAAACAAGATGGCCGACACTGAAAACCAGAGCAGCAGTTGAGAAAGCAATGCCGTGGTCGGGGTAATATAATCAAAAGTCTCGACTTATGATTGGATATTTAAAGTATATCATACTTCGATATGACAAATAATTTGCATGTCTCACGTATATTACGTCTTAAATGAAGAAGCAGTAAATTTTATAAAACAAGATGGCCGACACAGTAAATTTTATAAAACAAGATGGCCGACACTGAAAACCAGAGCAGCAGTTGAGAAAGCAATGCCGTTGTCGGGGTAATATAATCAAAAGTCTCGACTTATGATTGGATATTTAAAGTATATCATACATCGATATGACAAATAATTTGCATGTCTCACGTATATTACGTCTTAAATGAAGAAGCAGTAAATTTTATAAAACAAGATGGCCGACACAGTAAATTTTATAAAACAAGATGGCCGACACTGAAAACCAGAGCAGCAGTTGAGAAAGCAATGCCGTGGTTGGGGTAATATAATCAAAAGTCTCGACTTATGATTGGATATTTAAAGTATATCATACTTCGATATGACAAATAATTTGCATGTCTAACGTACGTCTTAAATGAAGAAGCAGTAAATTTTATAAAACAAGATGGCCGACACTGAAAACCAGAGCAGCAGTTGAGAAAGCAATGCCGTGGTCGGGGTAATATAATCAAAAGTCTCGACTTATGATTGGATATTTAAAGTATATCATACTTCGATATGACAAATAATTTGCATGTCTAACGTATATACGTCTTAAATGAAGAAGCAGTAAATTTTATAAAACAAGATGGCCGACACTGAAAACCAGAGCAGCAGTTGAGAAAGCAATGCCGTTGTCGGGGTAATATAATCAAAAGTCTCGACTTATGATTGGATATTTAAAGTATATCATACTTCGATATGACAAATAATTTGCATGTCTAACGTATATTACGTCTTAAATGAAGAAGCAGTAAATTTTAAAAACAAGATGGCCGACACTGAAAACCGAGAGCAGCAGTTGAGAAAGCAATGCCGTGGTCGGGGTAATATAATCAAAAGTCTCGACTTATGATTGGATATTTAAAATATATCATACTTCGATATGAACAAATAATTTTGCATGTCTAACGTATATTACGTCTTAAATGAAGAAGCAGTAAATTTTATAAAACAAGATGGCCGACACTGAAAACCAGAGCAGCAGTTGAGTAAGCAATGCCGTTGTCGGGGTAATATAATCAAAAGTCTCGAATTATGATTGGATATTTAAAGTATATCATACATCGATATGACAAATAATTTGCATGTCTCAACGTATATTACGTCTTAAATGAAGAACAGTAAATTTTTATAAAACAAGATGGCCGACACAGTAAATTTTATAAAACAAGATGGCCGACACTGAAAACCAGAGCAGCAGTTGAGAAAGCAATGCCGTGGTCGGGGTAATATATAATCAAAAGTCTCGACTTATGATTGGATATTTAAAGTATATCATACTTCGATATGACAAATAATTTGCATGTCTAACGTACGTCTTAAATGAAGAAGCAGTAAATTTTATAAAAACAAGATGGCCGACACTGAAAACCAGAGCAGCAGTTGAGAAAGCAATGCCGTGGTCGGGGTAATATAATCAAAAGTCTCGACTTATGATTGGATATTTAAAGTATATCATACATCGATATGACAAATAATTTGCATGTCTAACGTATATTACGTCTTAAATGAAGAAGCAGTAAATTTTATAAAACAAGATGGCCGACACTGAAAACAGCGAGCAGCAGTTGAGAAAGCAATGCCGTGGTCGGGGTAATATAATCAAAAGTCTCGACTTATGATTGGATATTTAAAGTATATCATACTTCGATATGACAAATAATTTGCATGTCTAACGTACGTCTTAAATGAAGAAGCAGTAAATTTTTATAAAACAAGATGGCCGACACTGAAAACCAGAGCAGCAGTTGAGAAAGCAATGCCGTGGTCGGGGTAATATAATCAAAAGTCTCGACTTATGATTGGATATTTAAAGTATATCATACTTCGATATGACAAATAATTTGCATGTCTAACGTACGTCTTAAATGAAGAAGCAGTAAATTTTATAAAACAAGATGGCCGACACTGAAAACCAGAGCAGCAGTTGAGAAAGCAATGCCGTGGTCGGGGTAATATAATCAAAAGTCTCGACTTATGATTGGATATTTAAAGTATATCATACTTCGATATGACAAATAATTTGCATGTCTAACGTACGTCTTAAATGAAGAAGCAGTAAATTTTTATAAACAAGATGGCCGACACTGAAAACCAGAGCAGCAGTTGAGAAAGCAATGCCGTTGTCGGGGTAATATAATCAAAAGTCTCGACTTATGATTGGATATTTAAAGTATATCATACATCGATATGACAAATAATTTGCATGTCTAACGTATATTACGTCTTAAATGAAGAAGCAGTAAATTTTATAAAACAAGATGGCCGACACTGAAAACCAGAGCAGCAGTTGAGAAAGCAATGCCGTGGTCGGGGTAATATAATCAAAAGTCTCGACTTATGATTGGATATTTAAAATATATCATACTTCGATATGACAAATAATTTGCATGTCTAACGTATATTACGTCTTAAATGAAGAAGCAGTAAATTTTATAAAACAAGATGGCCGACACTGAAAACCAGAGCAGCAGTTGAGAAAGCAATGCCGTTGTCGGGGTAATATAATCAAAAGTCTCGAATTATGATTGGATATTTAAAGTATATCATACATCGATATGACAAATAATTTGCATGTCTCACGTATATTACGTCTTAAATGAAGAAGCAGTAAATTTTATAAAACAAGATGGCCGACACAGTAAATTTTATAAAACAAGATGGCCGACACTGAAAACCAGAGCAGCAGTTGAGAAAGCAATGCCGTGGTTGGGGTAATATAATCAAAAGTCTCGACTTATGATTGGATATTTAAAGTATATCATACTTCGATATGACAAATAATTTGCATGTCTAACGTACGTCTTAAATGAAGAAGCAGTAAATTTTATAAAACAAGATGGCCGACACTGAAAACCAGAGCAGCAGTTGAGAAAGCAATGCCGTGGTCGGGGTAATATAATCAAAAGTCTCGACTTATGATTGGATATTTAAAGTATATCATACTTCGATATGACAAATAATTTGCATGTCTAACGTATATTACGTCTTAAATGAAGAAGCAGTAAATTTTTATAAAACAAGATGGCCGACACTGAAAACGAGCAGCAGTTGAGAAAGCAATGCCGTGGTCGGGGTAATATAATCAAAAGTCTCGACTTATGATTGGATATTTAAAGTATATCATACTTCGATATGACAAATAATTTGCATGTCTAACGTACGTCTTAAATGAAGAAGCAGTAAATTTTATAAAACAAGATGGCCGACACTGAAAACCAGAGCAGCAGTTGAGAAAGCAATGCCGTGGTCGGGGTAATATAATCAAAAGTCTCGACTTATGATTGGATATTTAAAGTATATCATACTTCGATATGACAAATAATTTGCATGTCTAACGTACGTCTTAAATGAAGAAGCAGTAAATTTTATAAAACAAGATGGCCGACACTGAAAACCAGAGCAGCAGTTGAGAAAGCAATGCCGTGGTCGGGGTAATATAATCAAAAGTCTCGACTTATGATTGGATATTTAAAGTATATCATACTTCGATATGACAAATAATTTGCATGTCTAACGTATATTACGTCTTAAATGAAGAAGCAGTAAATTTTATAAAACAAGATGGCCGACACTGAAAACCAGAGCAGCAGTTGAGAAAGCAATGCCGTGGTCGGGGTAATATAATCAAAAGTCTCGACTTATGATGGATATTTAAAGTATATCATACTTCGATATGACAAATAATTTGCATGTCTAACGTACGTCTTAAATGAAGAAGCAGTAAATTTTATAAAACAAGATGGCCGACACTGAAAACCAGAGCAGCAGTTGAGAAAGCAATGCCGTGGTCGGGGTAATATAATCAAAAGTCTCGACTTATGATTGGATATTTAAAGTATATCATACTTCGATATGACAAATAATTTGCATGTCTAACGTACGTCTTAAATGAAGAAGCAGTAAATTTTATAAAACAAGATGGCCGACACTGAAAACAAGAGCAGCAGTTGAGAAAGCAATGCCGTGGTCGGGGTAATATAATCAAAAGTCTCGACTTATGATTGGATATTTAAAGTATATCATACTTCGATATGACAAATAATTTGCATGTCTAACGTATATTACGTCTTAAATGAAGAAGCAGTAAATTTTATAAAACAAGATGGCCGACACTGAAAACCAGAGCAGCAGTTGAGAAAGCAATGCCGTGGTCGGGGTAATATAATCAAAAGTCTCGACTTATGATTGGATATTTAAAGTATATCATACTTCGATATGACAAATAATTTGCATGTCTAACGTATATTACGTCTTAAATGAAGAAGCAGTAAATTTTATAAAACAAGATGGCCGACGCTGATAACACGAGCAGCAGTTGAGAAAGCAATGCCGTGGTCGGGGTAATATAATCAAAAGTCTCGACTTATGATTGGATATTTAAAGTATATCATACTTCGATATGACAAATAATTTGCATGTCTAACGATATTACGTCTTAAATGAAGAAGCAGTAAATTTTATAAAACAAGATGGCCGACACTGAAAACCAGAGCAGCAGTTGAGAAAGCAATGCCGTGGTCGGGGTAATATAATCAAAAGTCTCGACTTATGATTGGATATTTAAAGTATATCATACTTCGATATGACAAATAATTTGCATGTCTAACGTACGTCTTAAATGAAGAAGCAGTAAATTTTATAAAACAAGATGGCCGACACTGAAAACCAGAGCAGCAGTTGAGAAAGCAATGCCGTTGTCGGGGTAATATAATCAAAAGTCTCGACTTATGATTGGATATTTAAAGTATATCATACTTCGATATGACAAATAATTTGCATGTCTAACGTATATTACGTCTTAAATGAAGAAGCAGTAAATTTTATAAAACAAGATGGCCGACACTGAAAAACCAGAGCAGCAGTTGAGAAAGCAATGCCGTGGTCGGGGTAATATAATCAAAAGTCTCGACTTATGATTGGATATTTAAAGTATATCATACTTCGATATGACAAATAATTTGCATGTCTAACGTATATTACGTCTTAAATGAAGAAGCAGTAAATTTTATAAAACAAGATGGCCGACACTGAAAACCAGAGCAGCAGTTGAGAAGCAATGCCGTGGTCGGGGTAATATAATCAAAAGTCTCGACTTATGATTGGATATTTAAAGTATATCATACTTCGATATGACAAATAATTTGCATGTCTAACGTATATTACGTCTTAAATGAAGAAGCAGTAAATTTTATAAAACAAGATGGCCGACACTGAAAACCAGAGCAGCAGTTGAGAAAGCAATGCCGTGGTCGGGGTAATATAATCAAAAGTCTCGACTTATGATTGGATATTTAAAGTATATCATACTTCGATATGACAAAATTTGCATGTCTCACGTATATTTACGTCTTAAATGAAGAAGCAGTAAATTTTATAAAACAAGATGGCCGACACTGAAAACCAGAGCAGCAGTTGAGAAAGCAATGCCGTTGTCGGGGTAATATAATCAAAAGTCTCGACTTATGATTGGATATTTAAAGTATATCATACTTCGATATGACAAATAATTTGCATGTCTAACGTACGTCTTAAATGAAGAAGCAGTAAATTTTATAAAACAAGATGGCCGACACTGAAAACCAGAGCAGCAGTTGAGAAAGCAATGCCGTGGTCGGGGTAATATAATCAAAAGTCTCGACTTATGATTGGATATTTAAAGTATATCATACTTCGATATGACAAATAATTTGCATGTCTAACGTATATTTACGTCTTAAATGAAAAGCAGTAAATTTTATAAAACAAGATGGCCGACACTGAAAACGAGCAGCAGTTGAGAAAGCAATGCCGTTGTCGGGGTAATATAATCAAAAGTCTCGACTTATGATTGGATATTTAAAGTATATCATACTTCGATATGACAAATAATTTGCATGTCTCACGTATATTACGTCTTAAATGAAGAAGAGTAAATTTTATAAACAAGATGGCCGAACAGTAATTTTATAAAACAAGATGGCCGACACTGAAAACCAGAGCAGCAGTTGAGAAAGCAATGCCGTGGTTGGGGTAATATAATCAAAAGTCTCGACTTATGATTGGATATTTAAAGTATATCATACTTCGATATGACAAATAATTTGCATGTCTAACGTACGTCTTAAATGAAGAAGCAGTAAATTTTATAAAACAAGATGGCCGACACTGAAAACCAGAGCAGCAGTTGAGAAAGCAATGCCGTTGGTCGGGGTAATATAATCAAAGTCTCGACTTATGATTGGATATTTAAAGTATATCATACATCGATATGACAAATAATTTGCATGTCTAACGTATATTACGTCTTAAGTGAAGAAGCAGTAAATTTGTATAAAACAAGATGGCGACACTGATAACCACGAGCAGCAGTTGAGAAAGCAATGCCGTTGTCGGGGTAATATAATCAAAAGTCTCGACTTATGATTGGATATTTAGTATATCATACTTCGATATGACAAATAATTTGCATGTCTAACGTATATTACGTCTTAAATGAAGAAGCAGTAAATTTATAAAACAAGATGGCCGACACTGAAAACCAGAGCAGCAGTTGAGAAAGCAATGCCGTTGTCGGGGTAATATAATCAAAAGTCTCGACTTATGATTGGATATTTAAAGTATATCATACTTCGATATGACAAATAATTTGCATGTCTCACGTATATTACGTCTTAAATGAAGAAGCAGTAAATTTTATAAAAACAAGATGGCCGACACAGTAAATTTTATAAAACAAGATGGCCGACACTGAAACCAGAGCAGCAGTTGAGAAAGCAATGCCGTGGTTGGGGTAATATAATCAAAAGTCTCGACTTATGATTGGATATTTAAAGTATATCATACTTCGATATGACAAATAATTTGCATGTCTAACGTATATTACGTCTTAAATGAAGAAGCAGTAAATTTTATAAAACAAGATGGCCGACACTGAAAACCAGAGCAGCAGTTGAGAAAGCAATGCCGTGGTCGGGGTAATATAATCAAAAGTCTCGACTTATGATTGGATATTTAAAGTATATCATACATCGATATGACAAATAATTTGCATGTCTCACGTATATTACGTCTTAAATGAAGAAGCAGTAAATTTTATAAAACAAGATGGCCGACACTGAAAACCAGAGCAGCAGTTGAGAAAGCAATGCCGTGGTCGGGGTAATATAATCAAAAGTCTCGACTTATGATTGGATATTTAAAGTATATCATACTTCGATATGACAAATAATTTGCATGTCTAACGTACGTCTTAAATGAAGAAGCAGTAAATTTTATAAAACAAGATGGCCGACACTGAAAACCAGAGCAGCAGTTGAGAAAGCAATGCCGTGGTCGGGTAATATAATCAAAAGTCTCGACTTATGATTGGATATTTAAAGTATATCATACTTCGATATGACAAATAATTTGCATGTCTAACGTATATTACGTCTTAAATGAAGAAGCAGTAAATTTTATAAAACAAGATGCCGACACTGAAAACCAGAGCAGCAGTTGAGAAAGCAATGCCGTTGTCGGGGTAATATAATCAAAAGTCTCGACTTATGATTGGATCATTAAAGTATAATCATACCTCGATATGACAAATAATTTGGCATGTCTACGTATATTACGTCTTAAATGAAGAAGCAGTAAATTTTATAAACAAGATGGCCGACACTAAATTATAAAACAAGATGGCCGACACTGAAAAACCAGAGCAGCAGTTGAAGAAAAGCAATGCCGGGTTGGGGGTAATATAATCAAAAGTCTCGACTTTATGATTGGATATTTTAAAGTATATCATTACTTCGATATGACAAATAATTTGCAATGTCTAACGTACGTCTTAAATGAAGAAGCAGTAAATTTTATAAAACAAGATGGCCGACACTGAAAACCAGAGCAGCAGTTGAGAAAGCAATGCCGTTGTCGGGGTAATATAATCAAAAGTCTCGACTTATGATTGGATATTAAAGTATATCATACTTCGATATGACAAATAATTTGCATGTCTAACGTACGTCTTAAATGAAGAAGCAGTAAATTTTATAAAACAAGATGCCGACACTGAAAACCAGAGCAGCAGTTGAGAAAGCAATGCCGTTGTCGGGGTAATATAATCAAAAGTCTCGACTTATGATTGGATATTTAAAAGTATATCATACTTCGATATGACAAATAATTTGCATGTCTAACGGTATTACGTCTTAAAATGAAGAAGCAGTAAAATTTTATAAAACAAGATGGCCCGACACTGAAAACCAGAGCAGCAGTTGAGAAGCAATGCCGTTGTCGGGGTAATATAATCAAAAGTCTCGAATTATGATTGGATATTTAAAGTATATCATACATCGATATGACAAATAATTTGCATGTCTCACGTATATTACGTCTTAAATGAAGAAGCAGTAAATTTTATAAAACAAGATGGCCGACACTGAAAACCAGAGCAGCAGTTGAGAAAGCAATGCCGTGGTTCGGGGTATATATAATCAAAAGTCTCGACTTATGATTGGATATTTTAAAGTATATCATACTTCGATATGACAAATAATTGCATGTCTAACGTAATACGTCTTAAATGAAGAAGCAGTAAATTTTTATAAAACAAGATGGCCGACACTGAAAACCAGAGCAGCAGTTGAGAAAGCAATGCCGTGGTCGGGGTAATATAATCAAAAGTCTCGACTTATGATTGGATATTTAAAGTATATCATACTTCGATATGACAAATAATTTGCATGTTCTACGTATATTACGTCTTAAATGAAGAAGCAGTAAATTTTATAAAACAAGAATGGCCGACACTGAAAACCAGAGCAGCAGTTGAGAAAGCAATGCCGTTGTCGGGGGTAATATAATCAAAAGTCTCGAATTATGATTGGATATTTAAAGTATATCATACATCGATATGACAAATAATTTGCATGTCTCACGTATTACGTCTTAAATGAAGAAGCAGTAAATTTTATTAAAACAAGATGGCCGACCAGTAAATTTTATAAAACAAGATGGCCGACACTGAAAACCAGAGCAGCAGTTGAGAAAGCAATGCCGTGGTTGGGGTAATATAATCAAAAGTCTCGACTTATGATTGGATATTTAAAGTATATCATGACTTCGATATGACAAATAATTTGCATGTCTAACATACGTCTTAAATGAAGAAGCAGTAAATTTTAAAAAACAGATGGCCGACACTGAAAACCCAGAGCAGCAGTTGAGAAAGCAATGCCGTGGTGTCGGGGTAATATAATCAAAAGTCTCGACTTATGATTGGATATTTAAAGTATATCATACTTCGATATGACAAATAATTGCATGTCTAACGTATTACGTCTTAAATGAAGAGCAGTAAATTTTATAAAAACAAGATGGCCGACACTGAAAACCAGAGCAAGCCAGTTGAGAAGCAATGCCGTGGTGGGGTAATATAATCAAAGTCTCGACTTATGATTGGATATTTAAAGTATATCATACTTCCGATATGACAAATAATTTGCATGTCTAACGTATACGTCTTAAATGAAGAAGCAGTAAATTTTATAAAACAAGATGGCCGACACTGAAAACAGAGCAGCAGTTGAGAAAGCAATGCCGTGGTCGGGGTAATATAATCAAAAGTCTCGACTTATGATTGGATATTTAAAGTATATCATACTTCGATATGACAAATAATTTGCATGTCTAACGTATATTACGTCTTAAATGAAGAAGCAGTAAATTTATAAAACAAGATGGCCGACACAGACAAGATGGCCGACACTGAAAACCAGAGCAGCAGTTGAGAAAGCAATGCCGTTTGTCGGGTAATATAATCAAAAGTCTCGATTTATGATTGGATATTTAAAGTATATCATACATCGATATGACAAATAATTTGCATGTCTCACGTATATTACGTCTTAATAAGAAGCAGTAAATTTTAAAAACAAGATGGCAACAACAGTAATTTTATAAAACAAGATGGCCGACACTGAAAACCAGAAGCAGCAGTTGAAAAAGCAATGCCGTGGTTGGGGTAATATAATCAAAAGTCTCGACTTATGATGGATATTTAAAGTATATCATACTTCGATATGACAAATAATTTGCATGTCTAACGATACGTCTTAAATGAAGAAGCAGTAAATTTTATAAAACAAGATGGCCGACACTGAAAACAGAGCAGCAGTTGAGAAAGCAATGCCGTGGTCGGGGTAATATAATCAAAAGTCTCGACTTATGATTGGATATTTAAAGTATATCATACATCGATATGACAAATAATTTGCATGTCTAACGTATATTACGTCTTAAATGAAAGAAGCAGTAAATTTTATAAAAAACAAGATGGCCGACACTGAAAACCAGAGCAGCAGTTGAGAAAGCAATGCCGTGGTCGGGGTAATATAATCAAAGTCTCGACTTATGATTGATATTTAAAGTAATTCATACATCGATATGACAAATAATTTGCATGTCTAACGTATATTACGTCTTAAATGAAGAAGCAGTAAATTTTATAAAAACAAGATGGCCGACACTGAAACCAGAGCAGCAGTTGAGAAAGCAATGCCGTTGTCGGGGTAATATAATCAAAAGTCTCGACTTATGATTGGATATTTAAAGTATATCATACATCGATATGACAAATAATTTGCATGTCTAACGTATATTACGTCTTAAATGAAGAAGCAGTAAATTTATAAAACAAGATGCCGACACTGAAAAACCAGAGCAGCAGTTTGAGAAAGCAAATGCCGTGGTCGGGGTAATATAATCAAAAGTCTCGACTTATGATTGGATATTTAAAGTATATCATACTTCGATATGACAAATAATTTGCATGTCTAACGTATATTACGTCTTAAATGAAGAAGCAGTAAATTTTATAAAACAAGATGGCCGACACTGAAAACCAGAGCAGCAGTTGAGAAAGCAATGCCGTGGTCGGGGTAATATAATCAAAAGTCTCGACTTATGATTGGATATTTAAAGTATATCATACTTCGATATGACAAATAATTTGCATGTCTAACGTATATTACGTCTTAAATGAAGAAGCAGTAAATTTTATAAAACAAGATGGCCGACACTGAAAACCAGAGCAGCAGTTGAGAAAGCAATGCCGTGGTCGGGGTAATATAATCAAAAGTCTCGACTTATGATTGGATATTTAAAGTATATCATACTTCGATATGACAAATAATTTGCATGTCTAACGTATATTACGTCTTAAATGAAGAAGCAGTAAATTTTATAAAACAAGATGGCCGACACTGAAAACCAGAGCAGCAGTTGAGAAAGCAATGCCGTTGTCGGGGTAATATAATCAAAAGTCTCGACTTATGATTGGATATTTAAAGTATATCATACTTCGATATGACAAATAATTTGCATGTCTAACGTACGTCTTAAATGAAGAAGCAGTAAATTTTATAAAACAAGATGGCCGACACTGAAAACCAGAGCAGCAGTTGAGAAAGCAATGCCGTGGTCGGGGTAATATAATCAAAAGTCTCGACTTATGATTGGATATTTAAAGTATATCATACTTCGATATGACAAATAATTTGCATGTCTAACGTATATTACGTCTTAAATGAAAAGCAGTAAATTTTATAAAACAAGATGGCCGACACTGAAAACCAAGCAGCAGTTGAGAAAGCAATGCCGTTGTCGGGGTAATATAATCAAAAGTCTCGACTTATGATTGGATATTTAAAGTATATCATACATCGATATGACAAATAATTTGCATGTCTCACGTATATTACGTCTTAAATGAAGAAGCAGTAAATTTTATAAAACAAGATGGCCGACACAGTAAATTTTATAAAACAAGATGGCCGACACTGAAAACCAGAGCAGCAGTTGAGAAAGCAATGCCGTGGTTGGGGTAATATAATCAAAAGTCTCGACTTATGATTGGATATTTAAAGTATATCATACTTCGATATGACAAATAATTTGCATGTCTAACGTACGTCTTAAATGAAGAAGCAGTAAATTTTATAAAACAAGATGGCCGACACTGAAAACCAGAGCAGCAGTTGAGAAAGCAATGCCGTTGTCGGGGTAATATAATCAAAAGTCTCGACTTATGATTGGATATTTAAAGTATATCATACTTCGATATGACAAATAATTTGCATGTCTAACGTATATTACGTCTTAAATGAAGAAGCAGTAAATTTTATAAAACAAGATGGCCGACACTGAAAACCAGAGCAGCAGTTGAGAAAGCAATGCCGTTGTCGGGGTAATATAATCAAAAGTCTCGACTTATGATTGGATATTTAAAGTATATCATACTTCGATATGACAAATAATTTGCATGTCTAACGTATATTACGTCTTAAATGAAGAAGCAGTAAATTTTATAAAACAAGATGGCCGACACTGAAAACCAGAGCAGCAGTTGAGAAAGCAATGCCGTTGTCGGGGTAATATAATCAAAAGTCTCGACTTATGATTGGATATTTAAAGTATATCATACATCGATATGACAAATAATTTGCATGTCTCACGTATATTACGTCTTAAATGAAGAAGCAGTAAATTTTATAAAACAGATGGCCGACACAGTAAATTTATAAAACAAGATGGCCGACACTGAAAACCAGAGCAGCAGTTGAGAAAGCAATGCCGTGGTCGGGGTAATATAATCAAAAGTCTCGACTTATGATTGGATATTTAAAGTATATCATACTTCGATATGACAAATAATTTGCATGTCTAACGTACGTCTTAAATGAAGAAGCAGTAAATTTTATAAAACAAGATGGCCGACACTGAAAACCAGAGCAGCAGTTGAGAAAGCAATGCCGTGGTCGGGGTAATATAATCAAAAGTCTCGACTTATGATTGGATATTTAAAGTATATCATACTTCGATATGACAAATAATTTGCATGTCTAACGTATATTACGTCTTAAATGAAGAAGCAGTAAATTTTATAAAACAAGATGGCCGACACTGAAAACCAGAGCAGCAGTTGAGAAAGCAATGCCGTTGTCGGGGTAATATAATCAAAAGTCTCGACTTATGATTGGATATTTAAAGTATATCATACATCGATATGACAAATAATTTGCATGTCTCACGTATATTACGTCTTAAATGAAGAAGCAGTAAATTTTATAACAAGATGGCCGACACAGTAAATTTTATAAAACAAGATGGCCGACACTGAAAACCAGAGCAGCAGTTGAGAAAGCAATGCCGTTGGCGGGGTAATATAATCAAAAGTCTCGACTTATGATTGGATATTTAAAGTATATCATACTTCGATATGACAAATAATTTGCATGTCTAACGTACGTCTTAAATGAAGAAGCAGTAAATTTTATAAAACAAGATGGCCGACACTGAAAACCAGAGCAGCAGTTGAGAAAGCAATGCCGTGGTCGGGGTAATATAATCAAAAGTCTCGACTTATGATTGGATATTTAAAGTATATCATACTTCGATATGACAAATAATTTGCATGTCTAACGTACGTCTTAAATGAAGAAGCAGTAAATTTTATAAAACAAGATGGCCGACACTGAAAACCAGAGCAGCAGTTGAGAAAGCAATGCCGTGGTCGGGGTAATATAATCAAAAGTCTCGACTTATGATTGGATATTTAAAGTATATCATACTTCGATATGACAAATAATTTGCATGTCTAACGTATATTACGTCTTAAATGAAGAAGCAGTAAATTTTATAAAACAAGATGGCCGACACTGAAAACCAGAGCAGCAGTTGAGAAAGCAATGCCGTGGTCGGGGTAATATAATCAAAAGTCTCGACTTATGATTGGATATTTAAAGTATATCATACTTCGATATGACAAATAATTTGCATGTCTAACGTATATTACGTCTTAAATGAAGAAGCAGTAAATTTATATAAAACAAGATGGCCGACACTGAAAACCAGAGCAGCAGTTGAGAAAGCAATGCCGTGGTCGGGGTAATATAATCAAAAGTCTCGACTTATGATTGGATATTTAAAGTATATCATACATCGATATGACAAATAATTTGCATGTCTAACGTATATTACGTCTTAAATGAAGAAGCAGTAAATTTTATAAAACAAGATGGCCGACACAGTAAATTTTATAAACAAGATGGCCGACACTGAAAACCAGAGCAGCAGTTGAGAAAGCAATGCCGTTGTCGGGGTAATATAATCAAAAGTCTCGACTTATGATTGGATATTTAAAGTATATCATACTTCGATATGACAAATAATTTGCATGTCTAACGTATATTACGTCTTAAATGAAGAAGCAGTAAATTTTATAAAACAAGATGGCCGACACTGAAAATAAACAGAGCAGACACTGAAATGAGCAGCAGTTGAGAAGCAATGCCGTGGTCGGGGTAATATAATCAAAAGTCTCGACTTATGATTGGATATTTAAAGTATATCATATCGATATGACAAATAATTTGCATGTCTAACGTATATTACGTCTTAAATGAAGAAGCAGTAAATTTTATAAAACAAGATGGCCGACACAGTAAATTAAAACAAGATGGCCGACACTGAAACCAGAGCAGCAGTTGAGAAAGCAATGCCGTGGTCGGGGTAATATAATCAAAAGTCTCGACTTATGATTGGATATTTAAAGTATATCATACTTCGATATGACAAATAATTTGCATGTCTAACGTACGTCTTAAATGAAGAAGCAGTAAATTTTATAAAACAAGATGGCCGACACTGAAAACCAGAGCAGCAGTTGAGAAAGCAATGCCGTGGTCGGGGTAATATAATCAAAAGTCTCGACTTATGATTGGATATTTAAAGTATATCATACTTCGATATGACAAATAATTTGCATGTCTAACGTACGTCTTAAATGAAGAAGCAGTAAATTTTATAAAACAAGATGGCCGACACTGAAAACCAGAGCAGCAGTTGAGAAAGCAATGCCGTTGTCGGGGTAATATAATCAAAAGTCTCGAATTATGATTGGATATTTAAAGTATATCATACATCGATATGACAAATAATTTGCATGTCTCACGTATATTACGTCTTAAATGAAGAAGCAGTAATTTTATAAAAAAGATGGCAGTAAATTTTATAAAACAAGATGGCCGACACTGAAAACCAGAGCAGCAGTTGAGAAAGCAATGCCGTGGTTGGGGTAATATAATCAAAAGTCTCGACTTATGATTGGATATTTAAAGTATATCATACTTCGATATGACAAATAATTTGCATGTCTAACGTACGTCTTAAATGAAGAAGCAGTAAATTTTATAAAACAAGATGGCCGACACTGAAAACCAGAGCAGCAGTTGAGAAAGCAATGCCGTGGTCGGGGTAATATAATCAAAAGTCTCGACTTATGATTGGATATTTAAAGTATATCATACTTCGATATGACAAATAATTTGCATGTCTAACGTATATTACGTCTTAAATGAAGAAGCAGTAAATTTTATAAAACAAGATGGCCGACACTGAAAACCAGAGCAGCAGTTGAGAAAGCAATGCCGTTGTCGGGGTAATATAATCAAAAGTCTCGACTTATGATTGGATATTTAAAGTATATCATACTTCGATATGACAAATAATTTGCATGTCTAACGTATATTACGTCTTAAATGAAGAAGCAGTAAATTTTATAAAACAAGATGGCCGACACTGAAAACCAGAGCAGCAGTTGAGAAAGCAATGCCGTTGTCGGGGTAATATAATCAAAAGTCTCGACTTATGATTGGATATTTAAAGTATATCATACTTCGATATGACAAATAATTTGCATGTCTAACGTATATTACGTCTTAAATGAAGAAGCAGTAAATTTTATAAAACAAGATGGCCGACACTGAAACCAGAGCAGCAGTTGAGAAAGCAATGCCGTTGTCGGGGTAATATAATCAAAAGTCTCGACTTATGATTGGATATTTAAAGTATATCATACATCGATATGACAAATAATTTGCATGTCTCACGTATATTACGTCTTAAATGAAGAAGCAGTAAATTTTATAAAACAAGATGGCCGACACAGTAATTTTATAAAACAAGATGGCCGACACTGAAAACCAGAGCAGCAGTTGAGAAAGCAATGCCGTTGTCGGGGTAATATAATCAAAAGTCTCGACTTATGATTGGATATTTAAAGTATATCATACATCGATATGACAAATAATTTGCATGTCTAACGTATATTACGTCTTAAATGAAGAAGCAGTAAATTTATAAAACAAGATGGCAGTAAATTTTATAAAACAAGATGGCGACACTGAAAACCAGAGCAGCAGTTGAGAAAGCAATGCCGTGGTCGGGGTAATATAATCAAAAGTCTCGACTTATGATTGGATATTTAAAGTATATCATACTTCGATATGACAAATAATTTGCATGTCTAACGTATATTACGTCTTAAATGAAGAAGCAGTAAATTTTTAAAAACAAGATGGCCGACACTGAAAACCAGAGCAGCAGTTGAGAAAGCAATGCCGTGTCGGGGTAATATAATCAAAAGTCTCGACTTATGATTGGATATTTAAAGTATATCATACTTCGATATGACAAATAATTTGCATGTCTAACGTATATGTCTTAAATGAAGAAGCAGTAAATTTTATAAAACAAGATGGCCGACACTGAAAACGAGCAGCAGTTGAGAAAGCAATGCCGTGGTCGGGGTAATATAATCAAAAGTCTCGACTTATGATTGGATATTTAAAGTATATCATACTTCGATATGACAAATAATTTGCATGTCTAACGTACGTCTTAAATGAAGAAGCAGTAAATTTTATAAAACAAGATGGCCGACACTGAAAACCAGAGCAGCAGTTGAGAAAGCAATGCCGTTGTCGGGGTAATATAATCAAAAGTCTCGACTTATGATTGGATATTTAAAGTATATCATACTTCGATATGACAAATAATTTGCATGTCTAACGTATATTACGTCTTAAATGAAGAAGCAGTAAATTTTATAAAACAAGATGGCCGACACTGAAAACCAGAGCAGCAGTTGAGAAAGCAATGCCGTTGTCGGGTAATATAATCAAAAGTCTCGACTTATGATTGGATATTTAAAGTATATCATACTTCGATATGACAAATAATTTGCATGTCTAACGTATATTACGTCTTAAATGAAGAAGCAGTAAATTTTATAAAACAAAAACAGTAAATTTTATAAAACAAGATGGCCGACACTGAAAACCAGAGCAGCAGTTGAGAAAGCAATGCCGTTGGTCGGGGTAATATAATCAAAAGTCTCGAATTATGATTGGATATTTAAAGTATATCATACATCGATATGACAAATAATTTGCATGTCTCACGTATATTACGTCTTAAATGAAGAAGCAGTAAATTTTATAAAACAAGATGGCCGACACAGTAATTTTATAAACAAGATGGCCGACACTGAAAACCAGAGCAGCAGTTGAGAAAGCAATGCCGTGGTTGGGGTAATATAATCAAAAGTCTCGACTTATGATTGGATATTTAAAGTATATCATACTTCGATATGACAAATAATTTGCATGTCTAACGTATATTACGTCTTAAATGAAGAAGCAGTAAATTTTATAAAACAAGATGGCCGACACTGAAAACCAGAGCAGCAGTTGAGAAAGCAATGCCGTTGTCGGGGTAATATAATCAAAAGTCTCGACTTATGATTGGATATTTAAAGTATATCATACTTCGATATGACAAATAATTTGCATGTCTAACGTATATTACGTCTTAAATGAAGAAGCAGTAAATTTTATAAAACAAGATGGCCGACACTGAAAAAGAGCAGCAGTTGAGAAAAGCAATGCCGTGGTCGGGGTAATATAATCAAAAGTCTCGACTTATGATTGGATATTTAAAGTATATCATACTTCGATATGACAAATAATTTGCATGTCTAACGTACGTCTTAAATGAAGAAGCAGTAAATTTTATAAAACAAGATGGCCGACACTGAAAACCAGAGCAGCAGTTGAGAAAGCAATGCCGTGGTCGGGGTAATATAATCAAAAGTCTCGACTTATGATTGGATATTTAAAGTATATCATACTTCGATATGACAAATAATTTGCATGTCTAACGTACGTCTTAAATGAAGAAGCAGTAAATTTTATAAAACAAGATGGCCGACACTGAAAACCAGAGCAGCAGTTGAGAAAGCAATGCCGTTGTCGGGGTAATATAATCAAAAGTCTCGACTTATGATTGGATATTTAAAGTATATCATACTTCGATATGACAAATAATTTGCATGTCTAACGTATATTACGTCTTAAATGAAGAAGCAGTAAATTTTATAAACAAGATGGCCGACACTGAAAACCAGAGCAGCAGTTGAGAAAGCAATGCCGTGGTCGGGGTAATATAATCAAAAGTCTCGACTTATGATTGGATATTTAAAGTATATCATACTTCGATATGACAAATAATTTGCATGTCTAACGTATATTACGTCTTAAATGAAGAAGCAGTAAATTTTATAAAACAAGATGGCCGACGCTGATAACACGAGCAGCAGTTGAGAAAGCAATGCCGTGGTCGGGGTAATATAATCAAAAGTCTCGACTTATGATTGGATATTTAAAGTATATCATACTTCGATATGACAAATAATTTGCATGTCTAACGTACGTCTTAAATGAAGAAGCAGTAAATTTTATAAAACAAGATGGCCGACACTGAAAACCAGAGCAGCAGTTGAGAAAGCAATGCCGTGGTCGGGGTAATATAATCAAAAGTCTCGACTTATGATTGGATATTTAAAGTATATCATACTTCGATATGACAAATAATTTGCATGTCTAACGTACGTCTTAAATGAAGAAGCAGTAAATTTTATAAAACAAGATGGCCGACACTGAAAACCAGAGCAGCAGTTGAGAAAGCAATGCCGTTGTCGGGGTAATATAATCAAAAGTCTCGACTTATGATTGGATATTTAAAGTATATCATACATCGATATGACAAATAATTTGCATGTCTAACGTATATTAAATGAAGAAGCAGTAAATTTTATAAAACAAGATGGCCGACACTGAAAACCAGAGCAGCAGTTGAGAAAGCAATGCCGTGGTCGGGGTAATATAATCAAAAGTCTCGACTTATGATTGGATATTTAAAGTATATCATACTTCGATATGACAAATAATTTGCATGTCTAACGTACGTCTTAAATGAAGAAGCAGTAAATTTTATAAAAACAAGATGGCCGACACTGAAAACCAGAGCAGCAGTTGAGAAAGCAATGCCGTTGGTCGGGGTAATATAATCAAAAGTCTCGACTTATGATTGGATATTTAAAGTATATCATACTTCGATATGACAAATAATTTGCATGTCTAACGTACGTCTTAAATGAAGAAGCAGTAAATTTTTATAAAACAAGATGGCCGACACTGAAAACCAGAGCAGCAGTTGAGAAAGCAATGCCGTTGTCGGGGTAATATAATCAAAAGTCTCGACTTATGATTGGATATTTAAAGTATATCATACATCGATATGACAAATAATTTGCATGTCTCACGTATATTACGTCTTTGAAGAAGCAGTAAATTTTATAAAACAAGATGGCCGACACAGTAAATTTTATAAAACAAGATGGCCGACACTGAAAACCAGAGCAGCAGTTGAGAAGCAATGCCGTTGTCGGGGTAATATAATCAAAAGTCTCGACTTATGATTGGATATTTAAAGTATATCATACTTCGATATGACAAATAATTTGCATGTCTAACGTATATTACGTCTTAAATGAAGAAGCAGTAAATTTTATAAAACAAGATGGCCGACACTGAAAACCAGAGCAGCAGTTGAGAAAGCAATGCCGTGGTCGGGGTAATATAATCAAAGTCTCGACTTATGATTGGATATTTAAAGTATATCATACTTCGATATGACAAATAATTTGCATGTCTAACGTATATTACGTCTTAAATGAAGAAGCAGTAAATTTTATAAAACAAGATGGCCGACACTGAAAACCAGAGCAGCAGTTGAGAAAGCAATGCCGTGGTCGGGGTAATATAATCAAAAGTCTCGACTTATGATTGGATATTTAAAGTATATCATACTTCGATATGACAAATAATTTGCATGTCTAACGTACGTCTTAAATGAAGAAGCAGTAAATTTTATAAAACAAGATGGCCGACACTGAAAACCAGAGCAGCAGCAGTTGAGAAAGCAATGCCGTGGTCGGGGTAATATAATCAAAAGTCTCGACTTATGATTGGATATTTAAAGTATATCATACTTCGATATGACAAATAATTTGCATGTCTAACGTATATTACGTCTTAAATGAAGAAGCAGTAAATTTTATAAAACAAGATGGCCGACGCTGATAACACGAGCAGCAGTTGAGAAAGCAATGCCGTGGTCGGGGTAATATAATCAAAAGTCTCGACTTATGATTGGATATTTAAAGTATATCATACTTCGATATGACAAATAATTTGCATGTCTAACGTACGTCTTAAATGAAGAAGCAGTAAATTTTATAAAACAAGATGGCCGACACTGAAAACCAGAGCAGCAGTTGAGAAAGCAATGCCGTGGTCGGGGTAATATAATCAAAAGTCTCGACTTATGATTGGATATTTAAAGTATATCATACTTCGATATGACAAATAATTTGCATGTCTAACGTATATTACGTCTTAAATGAAGAAGCAGTAAATTTTATAAAACAAGATGGCCGACACTGAAAACCAGAGCAGCAGTTGAGAAAGCAATGCCGTGGTCGGGGTAATATAATCAAAAGTCTCGACTTATGATTGGATATTTAAAGTATATCATACTTCGATATGACAAATAATTTGCATGTCTAACGTACGTCTTAAATGAAGAAGCAGTAAATTTTATAAAACACAAGATGGCCGACACTGAAAACCAGAGCAGCAGTTGAGAAAGCAATGCCGTGGTCGGGGTAATATAATCAAAAGTCTCGACTTATGATTGGATATTTAAAGTATATCATACTTCGATATGACAAATAATTTGCATGTCTAACGTATATTACGTCTTAAATGAAAAGCAGTAAATTTTATAAAACAAGATGGCCGACACTGAAAACCAGAGCAGCAGTTGAGAAAGCAATGCCGTGGTCGGGGTAATATAATCAAAAGTCTCGACTTATGATTGGATATTTAAAGTATATCATACTTCGATATGACAAATAATTTGCATGTCTAACGTACGTCTTAAATGAAGAAGCAGTAAATTTTATAAAACAAGATGGCCGACACTGAAAACCAGAGCAGCAGTTGAGAAAGCAATGCCGTGGTCGGGGTAATATAATCAAAAGTCTCGACTTATGATTGGATATTTAAAGTATATCATACATTCGATATGACAAATAATTTGCATGTCTAACGTATATTACGTCTTAAATGAAGAAGCAGTAAATTTTATAAAACAAGATGGCCGACACTGAAAACCAGAGCAGCAGTTGAGAAAGCAATGCCGTGGTCGGGGTAATATAATCAAAAGTCTCGACTTATGATTGGATATTTAAAGTATATCATACTTCGATATGACAAATAATTTGCATGTCTAACGTACGTCTTAAATGAAGAAGCAGTAAATTTTATAAAACAAGATGGCCGACACTGAAAACCAGAGCAGCAGTTGAGAAAGCAATGCCGTGGTTGGGGTAATATAATCAAAAGTCTCGACTTATGATTGGATATTTAAAGTATATCATACTTCGATATGACAAATAATTTGCATGTCTAACGTACGTTCTTAAATGAAGAAGCAGTAAATTTTATAAAACAAGATGGCCGACACTGAAAACCAGAGCAGCAGTTGAGAAAGCAATGCCGTGGTCGGGGTAATATAATCAAAAGTCTCGACTTATGATTGGATATTTAAAGTATATCATACTTCGATATGACAAATAATTTGCATGTCTAACGTACGTCTTAAATGAAGAAGCAGTAAATTTTATAAAACAAGATGGCCGACACTGAAAACAGAGCAGCAGTTGAGAAAGCAATGCCGTTGTCGGGGTAATATAATCAAAAGTCTCGACTTATGATTGGATATTTAAAGTATATCATACTCGATATGACAAATAATTTGCATGTCTAACGTATATTACGTCTTAAATGAAAAGCAGTAAATTTTATAAAACAAGATGGCCGAACAGTCAAGATGGCCGACACTGAAAACCAGAGCAGCAGTTGAGAAAGCAATGCCGTTGTCGGGGTAATATAATCAAAAGTCTCGACTTATGATTGGATATTTAAAGTATATCATACTTCGATATGACAAATAATTTGCATGTCTAACGTATATTACGTCTTAAATGAAGAAGCAGTAAATTTTATAAAACAAGATGGCCGACACTGAAAACCAGAGCAGCAGTTGAGAAAGCAATGCCGTTGTCGGGGTAATATAATCAAAAGTCTCGACTTATGATTGGATATTTAAAGTATATCATACTTCGATATGACAAATAATTTGCATGTCTCACGTATATTACGTCTTAAATGAAGAAGCAGTAAATTTTATAAAACAAGATGGCCGACACTGAAAACCAGAGCAGCAGTTGAGAAAGCAATGCCGTGGTCGGGGTAATATAATCAAAAGTCTCGACTTATGATTGGATATTTAAAGTATATCATACTTCGATATGACAAATAATTTGCATGTCTAACGTATATTACGTCTTAAATGAAGAAGCAGTAAATTTTATAAAACAAGATGGCCGACACTGAAAACCAGAGCAGCAGTTGAGAAAGCAATGCCGTGTCGGGGTAATATAATCAAAAGTCTCGACTTATGATTGGATATTTAAAGTATATCATACTTCGATATGACAAATAATTTGCATGTCTAACGTATATTACGTCTTAAATGAAAAGCAGTAAATTTTATAAAACAAGATGGCCGACACTGAAAACACGAGCAGCAGTTGAGAAAGCAATGCCGTTGTCGGGGTAATATAATCAAAAGTCTCGACTTATGATTGGATATTTAAAGTATATCATACTTCGATATGACAAATAATTTGCATGTCTAACGTATATTACGTCTTAAATGAAGAAGCAGTAAATTTTATAAAACAAGATGGCCGACACTGAAAACCAGAGCAGCAGTTGAGAAAGCAATGCCGTTGTCGGGGTAATATAATCAAAAGTCTCGACTTATGATTGGATATTTAAAGTATATCATACATCGATATGACAAATAATTTGCATGTCTAACGTATATTACGTCTTAAATGAAGAAGCAGTAAATTTATAAAACAAGATGGCCGACACAGTAAATTTTATAAAACAAGATGGCCGACACTGAAAACCAGAGCAGCAGTTGAGAAAGCAATGCCGTTGTCGGGTAATATAATCAAAAGTCTCGACTTATGATTGGATATTTAAAGTATATCATACATCGATATGACAAATAATTTGCATGTCTAACGTATATTCGTCTTAAATGAAGAAGCAGTAAATTTATAAAAACAAGATGGCCGACACAGTAAATTTTATAAAACAAGATGCCGACACTGAAAACCAGAGCAGCAGTTGAGAAAGCAATGCCGTGGTTGGGGTAATATAATCAAAAGTCTCGACTTATGATTGGATATTTAAAGTATATCATACTTCGATATGACAAATAATTTGCATGTCTAACGTACGTCTTAAATGAAGAAGCAGTAAATTTATAAAACAAGATGGCCGACACTGAAAACCAGAGCAGCAGTTGAGAAAGCAATGCCGTGTCGGGGTAATATAATCAAAAGTCTCGACTTATGATTGGATATTTAAAGTATATCATACTTCGATATGACAAATAATTTGCATGTCTAACGTACGTCTTAAATGAAGAAGCAGTAAATTTTATAAAAACAAGATGGCCGACACTGAAAACCAGAGCAGCAGTTGAGAAAGCAATGCCGTTGTCGGGGTAATATAATCAAAAGTCTCGACTTATGATTGGATATTTAAAGTATATCATACTTCGATATGACAAATAATTTGCATGTCTAACGTATATTACGTCTTAAATGAAGAAGCAGTAAATTTTATAAAACAAGATGGCCGACACTGAAAACCAGAGCAGCAGTTGAGAAAGCAATGCCGTGGTCGGGGTAATATAATCAAAAGTCTCGACTTATGATTGGATATTTAAAGTATATCATACTTCGATATGACAAATAATTTGCATGTCTAACGTACGTCTTAAATGAAGAAGCAGTAAATTTTATAAAACAAGATGGCCGACACTGAAAACCAGAGCAGCAGTTGAGAAAGCAATGCCGTTGTCGGGGTAATATAATCAAAAGTCTCGACTTATGATTGGATATTTAAAGTATATCATACATCGATATGACAAATAATTTGCATGTCTCACGTATATTACGTCTTAAATGAAGAAGCAGTAAATTTTATAAAACAAGATGGCCGAACAGTAAATTTTATAAAACAAGATGGCCGACACTGAAAACCAGAGCAGCAGTTGAGAAAGCAATGCCGTTGTCGGGGTAATATAATCAAAAGTCTCGACTTATGATTGGATATTTAAAGTATATCATACTTCGATATGACAAATAATTTGCATGTCTAACGTATATTACGTCTTAAATGAAGAAGCAGTAAATTTTATAAAACAAGATGGCCGACACTGAAAACCAGAGCAGCAGTTGAGAAAGCAATGCCGTTGTCGGGGTAATATAATCAAAAGTCTCGACTTATGATTGGATATTTAAAGTATATCATACTTCGATATGACAAATAATTTGCATGTCTAACGTATATTACGTCTTAAATGAAGAAGCAGTAAATTTTATAAAACAAGATGGCCGACACTGAAAACCAGAGCAGCAGTTGAGAAAGCAATGCCGTGTCGGGGTAATATAATCAAAAGTCTCGACTTATGATTGGATATTTAAAGTATATCATACTTCGATATGACAAATAATTTGCATGTCTAACGTACGTCTTAAATGAAGAAGCAGTAAATTTTATAAAACAAGATGGCCGACACTGAAAACCAGAGCAGCAGTTGAGAAAGCAATGCCGTGTCGGGGTAATATAATCAAAAGTCTCGACTTATGATTGGATATTTAAAGTATATCATACTTCGATATGACAAATAATTTGCATGTCTAACGTATATTACGTCTTAAATGAAGAAGCAGTAAATTTTATAAAACAAGATGGCCGACACTGAAAACCAGAGCAGCAGTTGAGAAAGCAATGCCGTGGTCGGGTAATATAATCAAAAGTCTCGACTTATGATTGGATATTTAAAGTATATCATACTTCGATATGACAAATAATTTGCATGTCTAACGTATATTACGTCTTAAATGAAGAAGCAGTAAATTTTATAAAACAAGATGGCCGACACTGAAAACCAGAGCAGCAGTTGAGAAAGCAATGCCGTTGTCGGGGTAATATAATCAAAAGTCTCGACTTATGATTGGATATTTAAAGTATATCATACATCGATATGACAAATAATTTGCATGTCTCACGTATATTACGTCTTAAATGAAGAAGCAGTAAATTTATAAAAAAATGGCCGACACAGATGATGGCCGACACTGAAAACCAGAGCAGCAGTTGAGAAAGCAATGCCGTGGTCGGGGTAATATAATCAAAAGTCTCGACTTATGATTGGATATTTAAAGTATATCATACTTCGATATGACAAATAATTTGCATGTCTAACGTATATTACGTCTTAAATGAAGAAGCAGTAAATTTTATAAAACAAGATGGCCGACACTGAAAACCAGAGCAGCAGTTGAGAAAGCAATGCCGTTGTCGGGGTAATATAATCAAAAGTCTCGACTTATGATTGGATATTTAAAGTATATCATACTTCGATATGACAAATAATTTGCATGTCTAACGTATATTACGTCTTAAATGAAGAAGCAGTAAATTTTATAAAACAAGATGGCGACACTGAAAACCAGAGCAGCAGTTGAGAAAGCAATGCCGTTGTCGGGGTAATATAATCAAAAGTCTCGACTTATGATTGGATATTTAAAGTATATCATACTTCGATATGACAAATAATTTGCATGTCTAACGTATATTACGTCTTAAATGAAGAAGCAGTAAATTTTATAAAACAAGATGGCCGACACTGAAAACCAGAGCAGCAGTTGAGAAAGCAATGCCGTTGTCGGGGTAATATAATCAAAAGTCTCGACTTATGATTGGATATTTAAAGTATATCATACTTCGATATGACAAATAATTTGCATGTCTAACGTATATTACGTCTTAAATGAAGAAGCAGTAAATTTTATAAACAGATGGCACACAGTAAATTTTATAAAACAAGATGGCCGACACTGAAAACCAGAGCAGCAGTTGAGAAAGCAATGCCGTTGTCGGGGTAATATAATCAAAAGTCTCGACTTATGATTGGATATTTAAAGTATATCATACATCGATATGACAAATAATTTGCATGTCTCACGTATATTACGTCTTAAATGAAGAAGCAGTAAATTTTATAACAAGATGGCCGACACAGTAATTTTTAAAAACAAGATGGCCGACACTGAAAACCAGAGCAGCAGTTGAGAAAGCAATGCCGTGGTCGGGTAATATAATCAAAAGTCTCGACTTATGATTGGATATTTAAAGTATATCATACTTCGATATGACAAATAATTTGCATGTCTAACGTACGTCTTAAATGAAGAAGCAGTAAATTTTATAAAACAAGATGGCCGACACTGAAAACCAGAGCAGCAGTTGAGAAAGCAATGCCGTGGTCGGGGTAATATAATCAAAAGTCTCGACTTATGATTGGATATTTAAAGTATATCATACTTCGATATGACAAATAATTTGCATGTCTAACGTACGTCTTAAATGAAGAAGCAGTAAATTTTATAAAACAAGATGGCCGACACTGAAAACCAGAGCAGCAGTTGAGAAAGCAATGCCGTGGTCGGGGTAATATAATCAAAAGTCTCGACTTATGATTGGATATTTAAAGTATATCATACTTCGATATGACAAATAATTTGCATGTCTAACGTATATTACGTCTTAAATGAAGAAGCAGTAAATTTTATAAAACAAGATGGCCGACACTGAAAACCAGAGCAGCAGTTGAGAAAGCAATGCCGTTGTCGGGGTAATATAATCAAAAGTCTCGACTTATGATTGGATATTTAAAGTATATCATACTTCGATATGACAAATAATTTGCATGTCTAACGTATATTACGTCTTAAATGAAGAAGCAGTAAATTTTATAAAACAAGATGGCCGACACTGAAACACCAGAGCAGCAGTTGAGAAAGCAATGCCGTTGTCGGGGTAATATAATCAAAAGTCTCGACTTATGATTGGATATTTAAAGTATATCATACTTCGATATGACAAATAATTTGCATGTCTCACGTATATTACGTCTTAAATGAAGAAGCAGTAAATTTTATAAAACAAGATGGCCGACACAGTAAATTTTATAAAACAAGATGGCCGACACTGAAAACCAGAGCAGCAGTTGAGAAAGCAATGCCGTGTCGGGGTAATATAATCAAAAGTCTCGACTTATGATTGGATATTTAAAGTATATCATACTTCGATATGACAAATAATTTGCATGTCTAACGTATATTACGTCTTAAATGAAAAGCAGTAAATTTTATAAAACAAGATGGCCGACACTGAAAACCAGAGCAGCAGTTGAGAAAGCAATGCCGTTGTCGGGGTAATATAATCAAAAGTCTCGACTTATGATTGGATATTTAAAGTATATCATACTTCGATATGACAAATAATTTGCATGTCTAACGTATATTACGTCTTAAATGAAGAAGCAGTAAATTTTATAAAACAAGATGGCCGACACTGAAAACCAGAGCAGCAGTTGAGAAAGCAATGCCGTTGTCGGGGTAATATAATCAAAAGTCTCGACTTATGATTGGATATTTAAAGTATATCATACTTCGATATGACAAATAATTTGCATGTCTAACGTATATTACGTCTTAAATGAAGAAGCAGTAAATTTTATAAAACAAGATGGCCGACACTGAAAACCAGAGCAGCAGTTGAGAAAGCAATGCCGTTGTCGGGGTAATATAATCAAAAGTCTCGACTTATGATTGGATATTTAAAGTATATCATACTTCGATATGACAAATAATTTGCATGTCTAACGTATATTACGTCTTAATGAAGAACAGTAAATTATAAAACAAGCAGTAAATTTTATAAAACAAGATGGCCGACACTGAAAACCAGAGCAGCAGTTGAGAAAGCAATGCCGTTGTCGGGGTAATATAATCAAAAGTCTCGACTTATGATTGGATATTTAAAGTATATCATACATCGATATGACAAATAATTTGCATGTCTAACGTATATTACGTCTTAAATGAAGAAGCAGTAAATTATAAAACAAGATGGCCGACACAGTAAATTTATAAAACAAGATGGCCGACACTGAAAACCAGAGCAGCAGTTGAGAAAGCAATGCCGTGGTCGGGGTAATATAATCAAAAGTCTCGACTTATGATTGGATATTTAAAGTATATCATACTTCGATATGACAAATAATTTGCATGTCTAACGTACGTCTTAAATGAAGAAGCAGTAAATTTTATAAAACAAGATGGCCGACACTGAAAACCAGAGCAGCAGTTGAGAAAGCAATGCCGTGGTCGGGGTAATATAATCAAAAGTCTCGACTTATGATTGGATATTTAAAGTATATCATACTTCGATATGACAAATAATTTGCATGTCTAACGTACGTCTTAAATGAAGAAGCAGTAAATTTTATAAAACAAGATGGCCGACACTGAAAACCAGAGCAGCAGTTGAGAAAGCAATGCCGTTGTCGGGGTAATATAATCAAAAGTCTCGACTTATGATTGGATATTTAAAGTATATCATACATCGATATGACAAATAATTTGCATGTCTAACGTATATACGTCTTAAATGAAGAAGCAGTAAATTTTATAAAACAAGATGGCCGACACTGAAAACCAGAGCAGCAGTTGAGAAAGCAATGCCGTTGTCGGGTAATATAATCAAAAGTCTCGACTTATGATTGGATATTTAAAGTATATCATACATCGATATGACAAATAATTTGCATGTCTAACGTATATTACGTCTTAAATGAAGAAGCAGTAAATTTTATAAAACAGATGGCCGACACAGAAATTTATAAAACAAGATGCCGACACTGAAAACCAGAGCAGCAGTTGAGAAAGCAATGCCGTGGTCGGGGTAATATAATCAAAAGTCTCGACTTATGATTGGATATTTAAAGTATATCATACTTCGATATGACAAATAATTTGCATGTCTAACGTATACGTCTTAAATGAAGAAGCAGTAAATTTTATAAAACAAGATGGCCGACACTGAAAACCAGAGCAGCAGTTGAGAAAGCAATGCCGTGGTCGGGGTAATATAATCAAAAGTCTCGACTTATGATTGGATATTTAAAGTATATCATACTTCGATATGACAAATAATTTGCATGTCTAACGTACGTCTTAAATGAAGAAGCAGTAAATTTTATAAAACAAGATGGCCGACACTGAAAACCAGAGCAGCAGTTGAGAAAGCAATGCCGTTGTCGGGGTAATATAATCAAAAGTCTCGACTTATGATTGGATATTTAAAGTATATCATACTTCGATATGACAAATAATTTGCATGTCTAACGTATATTACGTCTTAAATGAAGAAGCAGTAAATTTTATAAAACAAGATGGCCGACACTGAAAACCAGAGCAGCAGTTGAGAAAGCAATGCCGTTGTCGGGGTAATATAATCAAAAGTCTCGACTTATGATTGGATATTTAAAGTATATCATACTTCGATATGACAAATAATTTGCATGTCTAACGTATATTACGTCTTAAATGAAGAAGCAGTAAATTTTATAAAACAAGAGATGGCCGACACTGAAAACACGAGCAGCAGTTGAGAAAGCAATGCCGTTGTCGGGGTAATATAATCAAAAGTCTCGACTTATGATTGGATATTTAAAGTATATCATACTTCGATATGACAAATAATTTGCATGTCTAACGTATATTACGTCTTAAATGAAGAAGCAGTAAATTTTATAAAACAAGATGGCGACACATAAATTTTATAAACAAGATGGCCGACACTGAAACCAGAGCAGCAGTTGAGAAAGCAATGCCGTGGTCGGGGTAATATAATCAAAAGTCTCGACTTATGATTGGATATTTAAAGTATATCATACTTCGATATGACAAATAATTTGCATGTCTAACGTATATTACGTCTTAAATGAAAAGCAGTAAATTTTATAAAACAAGATGGCCGACACTGACAGAACCGAGCAGAGCAGCAGTTGAGAAAGCAATGCCGTTGTCGGGGTAATATAATCAAAAGTCTCGACTTATGATTGGATATTTAAAGTATATCATACTTCGATATGACAAATAATTTGCATGTCTAACGTATATTACGTCTTAAATGAAGAAGCAGTAAATTTTTATAAAACAAGATGGCCGACACTGAAAACACGAGCAGCAGTTGAGAAAGCAATGCCGTTGTCGGGGTAATATAATCAAAAGTCTCGACTTATGATTGGATATTTAAAGTATATCATACTTCGATATGACAAATAATTTGCATGTCTAACGTATATTACGTCTTAAATGAAGAAGCAGTAAATTTTATAAAACAAGATGGCCGACACTGAAAACCAGAGCAGCAGTTGAGAAAGCAATGCCGTTGTCGGGGTAATATAATCAAAAGTCTCGACTTATGATTGGATATTTAAAGTATATCATACTTCGATATGACAAATAATTTGCATGTCTAACGTATATTACGTCTTAAATGAAGAAGCAGTAAATTTTATAAAACAAGATGGCCGACAAGTAAATTTTATAAAACAAGATGGCCGACACTGAAAACCAGAGCAGCAGTTGAGAAAGCAATGCCGTTGTCGGGGTAATATAATCAAAAGTCTCGACTTATGATTGGATATTTAAAGTATATCATACATCGATATGACAAATAATTTGCATGTCTAACGTATATTACGTCTTAAATGAAGAAGCAGTAAATTTTATAAAACAAGATGGCCGACACAGTAAATTTTATAAACAAGATGGCCGACACTGAAAACCAGAGCAGCAGTTGAGAAAGCAATGCCGTGGTTGGGGTAATATAATCAAAAGTCTCGACTTATGATTGGATATTTAAAGTATATCATACTTCGATATGACAAATAATTTGCATGTCTAACGTACGTCTTAAATGAAGAAGCAGTAAATTTTATAAACAAGATGGCCGACACTGAAAACCAGAGCAGCAGTTGAGAAAGCAATGCCGTGTTGGGGTAATATAATCAAAAGTCTCGACTTATGATTGGATATTTAAAGTATATCATACTTCGATATGACAAATAATTTGCATGTCTAACGTACGTCTTAAATGAAGAAGCAGTAAATTTTATAAAACAAGATGGCCGACACTGAAAACCAGAGCAGCAGTTGAGAAAGCAATGCCGTTGTCGGGGTAATATAATCAAAAGTCTCGACTTATGATTGGATATTTAAAGTATATCATACTTCGATATGACAAATAATTTGCATGTCTAACGTATATTACGTCTTAAATGAAGAAGCAGTAAATTTTATAAAACAAGATGGCCGACACTGAAAACCAGAGCAGCAGTTGAGAAAGCAATGCCGTGGTCGGGGTAATATAATCAAAAGTCTCGACTTATGATTGGATATTTAAAGTATATCATACTTCGATATGACAAATAATTTGCATGTCTAACGTACGTCTTAAATGAAGAAGCAGTAAATTTTATAAAACAAGATGGCCGACACTGAAAACCAGAGCAGCAGTTGAGAAAGCAATGCCGTGTCGGGGTAATATAATCAAAAGTCTCGACTTATGATTGGATATTTAAAGTATATCATACTTCGATATGACAAATAATTTGCATGTCTCACGTATATTACGTCTTAAATGAAGAAGCAGTAAATTTTATAAAACAAGATGGCCGACACTGAAAACCAGAGCAGCAGTTGAGAAAGCAATGCCGTGGTCGGGGTAATATAATCAAAAGTCTCGACTTATGATTGGATATTTAAAGTATATCATACTTCGATATGACAAATAATTTGCATGTCTAACGTACGTCTTAAATGAAGAAGCAGTAAATTTTATAAAACAAGATGGCCGACACTGAAAACCAGAGCAGCAGTTGAGAAAGCAATGCCGTGGTCGGGGTAATATAATCAAAAGTCTCGACTTATGATTGGATATTTAAAGTATATCATACTTCGATATGACAAATAATTTGCATGTCTAACGTATATACGTCTTAAATGAAGAAGCAGTAAATTTTATAAAACAAGATGGCCGACACTGAAAACCAGAGCAGCAGTTGAGAAAGCAATGCCGTGGTCGGGGTAATATAATCAAAAGTCTCGACTTATGATTGGATATTTAAAGTATATCATACTTCGATATGACAAATAATTTGCATGTCTAACGTACGTCTTAAATGAAGAAGCAGTAAATTTTATAAAACAAGATGGCCGACACTGAAAACCAGAGCAGCAGTTGAGAAAGCAATGCCGTGGTCGGGGTAATATAATCAAAAGTCTCGACTTATGATTGGATATTTAAAGTATATCATACTTCGATATGACAAATAATTTGCATGTCTAACGTACGTCTTAAATGAAGAAGCAGTAAATTTTATAAAACAAGATGGCCGACACTGAAAACCAGAGCAGCAGTTGAGAAAGCAATGCCGTTGTCGGGGTAATATAATCAAAAGTCTCGACTTATGATTGGATATTTAAAGTATATCATACATCGATATGACAAATAATTTGCATGTCTAACGTATATTACGTCTTAAATGAAGAAGCAGTAAATTTTATAAAACAAGATGGCCGACACTGAAAACCAGAGCAGCAGTTGAGAAAGCAATGCCGTTGTCGGGGTAATATAATCAAAAGTCTCGACTTATGATTGGATATTTAAAGTATATCATACTTCGATATGACAAATAATTTGCATGTCTAACGTATATTACGTCTTAAATGAAGAAGCAGTAAATTTTATAAAACAAGATGGCCGACACTGAAAACCAGAGCAGCAGTTGAGAAAGCAATGCCGTGGTCGGGGTAATATAATCAAAAGTCTCGACTTATGATTGGATATTTAAAGTATATCATACTCGATATGACAAATAATTTGCATGTCTAACGTACGTCTTAAATGAAGAAGCAGTAAATTTTATAAAACAAGATGGCCGACACTGAAACCAGAGCAGCAGTTGAGAAAGCAATGCCGTGGTCGGGGTAATATAATCAAAAGTCTCGACTTATGATTGGATATTTAAAGTATATCATACTTCGATATGACAAATAATTTGCATGTCTAACGTATATTACGTCTTAAATGAAGAAGCAGTAAATTTTATAAAACAAGATGGCCGACACTGAAAACCAGAGCAGCAGTTGAGAAAGCAATGCCGTGGTCGGGGTAATATAATCAAAAGTCTCGACTTATGATTGGATATTTAAAGTATATCATACTTCGATATGACAAATAATTTGCATGTCTAACGTACGTCTTAAATGAAGAAGCAGTAAATTTATAAAACAAGATGGCCGACACTGAAAACCAGAGCAGCAGTTGAGAAAGCAATGCCGTGGTCGGGGTAATATAATCAAAAGTCTCGACTTATGATTGGATATTTAAAGTATATCATACTTCGATATGACAAATAATTTGCATGTCTAACGTACGTCTTAAATGAAGAAGCAGTAAATTTTATAAAACAAGATGGCCGACACTGAAAACCAGAGCAGCAGTTGAGAAAGCAATGCCGTGGTCGGGGTAATATAATCAAAAGTCTCGACTTATGATTGGATATTTAAAGTATATCATACTTCGATATGACAAATAATTTGCATGTCTAACGTACGTCTTAAATGAAGAAGCAGTAAATTTTATAAAACAAGATGGCCGACACTGAAAACCAGAGCAGCAGTTGAGAAAGCAATGCCGTGTCGGGGTAATATAATCAAAAGTCTCGACTTATGATTGGATATTTAAAGTATATCATACTTCGATATGACAAATAATTTGCATGTCTAACGTATATTACGTCTTAAATGAAGAAGCAGTAAATTTTATAAAACAAGATGGCCGACACAGTAAATTGATAAAACAAGATGGCCGACACTGAAACCAGAGCAGCAGTTGAGAAAGCAATGCCGTTGTCGGGGTAATATAATCAAAAGTCTCGACTTATGATTGGATATTTAAAGTATATCATACTTCGATATGACAAATAATTTGCATGTCTAACGTATATTACGTCTTAAATGAAGAAGCAGTAAATTTTATAAAACAAGATGGCCGACACTGAAAACCAGAGCAGCAGTTGAGAAAGCAATGCCGTTGTCGGGGTAATATAATCAAAAGTCTCGACTTATGATTGGATATTTAAAGTATATCATACTTCGATATGACAAATAATTTGCATGTCTAACGTATATTACGTCTTAAATGAAGAAGCAGTAAATTTTATAAAACAAGATGGCCGACACTGAAAACCAGAGCAGCAGTTGAGAAAGCAATGCCGTTGTCGGGGTAATATAATCAAAAGTCTCGACTTATGATTGGATATTTAAAGTATATCATACTTCGATATGACAAATAATTTGCATGTCTAACGTATATTACGTCTTAAATGAAGAAGCAGTAAATTTTATAAAACAAGATGGCCGACACTGAAAACCAGAGCAGCAGTTGAGAAAGCAATGCCGTGTCGGGGTAATATAATCAAAAGTCTCGACTTATGATTGGATATTTAAAGTATATCATACTTCGATATGACAAATAATTTGCATGTCTAACGTACGTCTTAAATGAAGAAGCAGTAAATTTTATAAAACAAGATGGCCGACACTGAAAACCAGAGCAGCAGTTGAGAAAGCAATGCCGTGGTCGGGGTAATATAATCAAAAGTCTCGACTTATGATTGGATATTTAAAGTATATCATACTTCGATATGACAAATAATTTGCATGTCTAACGTATATTACGTCTTAAATGAAGAAGCAGTAAATTTTATAAAACAAGATGGCCGACACTGATAACAAGAGCAGCAGTTGAGAAAGCAATGCCGTGGTCGGGGTAATATAATCAAAAGTCTCGACTTATGATTGGATATTTAAAGTATATCATACTTCGATATGACAAATAATTTGCATGTCTAACGTACGTCTTAAATGAAGAAGCAGTAAATTTTATAAAACAAGATGGCCGACACTGAAAACCAGAGCAGCAGTTGAGAAAGCAATGCCGTTGTCGGGGTAATATAATCAAAAGTCTCGACTTATGATTGGATATTTAAAGTATATCATACTTCGATATGACAAATAATTTGCATGTCTAACGTATATTACGTCTTAAATGAAGAAGCAGTAAATTTTATAAAACAAGATGGCCGACACTGAAAACCAGAGCAGCAGTTGAGAAAGCAATGCCGTTGTCGGGGTAATATAATCAAAAGTCTCGACTTATGATTGGATATTTAAAGTATATCATACATCGATATGACAAATAATTTGCATGTCTCACGTATATTACGTCTTAAATGAAGAAGCAGTAAATTTTAAAAACAAGATGGCCGACACAGTAAATTTTATAAAACAAGATGGCCGACACTGAAAACCAGAGCAGCAGTTGAGAAAGCAATGCCGTGGTTGGGGTAATATAATCAAAAGTCTCGACTTATGATTGGATATTTAAAGTATATCATACTTCGATATGACAAATAATTTGCATGTCTAACGTACGTCTTAAATGAAGAAGCAGTAAATTTTATAAAACAAGATGGCCGACACTGAAAACCAGAGCAGCAGTTGAGAAAGCAATGCCGTGGTCGGGGTAATATAATCAAAAGTCTCGACTTATGATTGGATATTTAAAGTATATCATACTTCGATATGACAAATAATTTGCATGTCTAACGTACGTCTTAAATGAAGAAGCAGTAAATTTTATAAAACAAGATGGCCGACACTGAAAACCAGAGCAGCAGTTGAGAAAGCAATGCCGTGGTCGGGGTAATATAATCAAAAGTCTCGACTTATGATTGGATATTTAAAGTATATCATACTTCGATATGACAAATAATTTGCATGTCTAACGTACGTCTTAAATGAAGAAGCAGTAAATTTTATAAAACAAGATGGCCGACACTGAAAACCAGAGCAGCAGTTGAGAAAGCAATGCCGTTGTCGGGGTAATATAATCAAAAGTCTCGACTTATGATTGGATATTTAAAGTATATCATACTTCGATATGACAAATAATTTGCATGTCTAACGTACGTCTTAAATGAAGAAGCAGTAAATTTTATAAAACAAGATGGCCGACACTGAAAACCAGAGCAGCAGTTGAGAAAGCAATGCCGTGGTCGGGGTAATATAATCAAAAGTCTCGACTTATGATTGGATATTTAAAGTATATCATACTTCGATATGACAAATAATTTGCATGTCTAACGTACGTCTTAAATGAAGAAGCAGTAAATTTTATAAAACAAGATGGCCGACACTGAAAACCAGAGCAGCAGTTGAGAAAGCAATGCCGTTGTCGGGGTAATATAATCAAAAGTCTCGACTTATGATTGGATATTTAAAGTATATCATACATCGATATGACAAATAATTTGCATGTCTAACGTATATTACGTCTTAAATGAAGAAGCAGTAAATTTTATAAAACAAGATGGCCGACACAGTGAATAAACAAGATGCCGACACTGAAAACCAGAGCAGCAGTTGAGAAAGCAATGCCGTGGTCGGGGTAATATAATCAAAAGTCTCGACTTATGATTGGATATTTAAAGTATATCATACTTCGATATGACAAATAATTTGCATGTCTAACGTATATTACGTCTTAAATGAAGAAGCAGTAAATTTTATAAAACAAGATGGCCGACACTGAAAACCAGAGCAGCAGTTGAGAAAGCAATGCCGTGGTGGGGTAATATAATCAAAAGTCTCGACTTATGATTGGATATTTAAAGTATATCATACTTCGATATGACAAATAATTTGCATGTCTAACGTATATTACGTCTTAAATGAAGAAGCAGTAAATTTTATAAAACAAGATGGCCGACACTGAAAACCAGAGCAGCAGTTGAGAAAGCAATGCCGTTGTCGGGGTAATATAATCAAAAGTCTCGACTTATGATTGGATATTTAAAGTATATCATACTTCGATATGACAAATAATTTGCATGTCTAACGTACGTCTTAAATGAAGAAGCAGTAAATTTTATAAAACAAGATGGCCGACACTGAAAACCAGAGCAGCAGTTGAGAAAGCAATGCCGTGGTCGGGGTAATATAATCAAAAGTCTCGACTTATGATTGGATATTTAAAGTATATCATACTTCGATATGACAAATAATTTGCATGTCTAACGTACGTCTTAAATGAAGAAGCAGTAAATTTTATAAAACAAGATGGCCGACACTGAAAACCAGAGCAGCAGTTGAGAAAGCAATGCCGTGGTCGGGGTAATATAATCAAAAGTCTCGACTTATGATTGGATATTTAAAGTATATCATACTTCGATATGACAAATAATTTGCATGTCTAACGTACGTCTTAAATGAAGAAGCAGTAAATTTTAAAAACAAGATGGCCGACACTGAAAACCAGAGCAGCAGTTGAGAAAGCAATGCCGTTGTCGGGGTAATATAATCAAAAGTCTCGACTTATGATTGGATATTTAAAGTATATCATACTTCGATATGACAAATAATTTGCATGTCTCACGTATATTACGTCTTAAATGAAGAAGCAGTAAATTTTATAAAACAAGATGGCCGACACAGTAAATTTTATAAAACAAGATGCCGACACTGAAAACCAGAGCAGCAGTTGAGAAAGCAATGCCGTGGTCGGGGTAATATAATCAAAAGTCTCGACTTATGATTGGATATTTAAAGTATATCATACTTCGATATGACAAATAATTTGCATGTCTAACGTATATTACGTCTTAAATGAAGAAGCAGTAAATTTTATAAAACAAGATGGCCGACACTGAAAACCAGAGCAGCAGTTGAGAAAGCAATGCCGTTGTCGGGGTAATATAATCAAAAGTCTCGACTTATGATTGGATATTTAAAGTATATCATACTTCGATATGACAAATAATTTGCATGTCTAACGTATATTACGTCTTAAATGAAGAAGCAGTAAATTTTATAAAACAAGATGGCCGACACTGAAAACCAGAGCAGCAGTTGAGAAAGCAATGCCGTTGTCGGGGTAATATAATCAAAAGTCTCGACTTATGATTGGATATTTAAAGTATATCATACTTCGATATGACAAATAATTTGCATGTCTAACGTACGTCTTAAATGAAGAAGCAGTAAATTTTATAAAACAAGATGGCCGACACAGTAAATTTTATAAAACAAGATGGCCGACACTGAAAACCAGAGCAGCAGTTGAGAAAGCAATGCCGTGGTTGGGGTAATATAATCAAAAGTCTCGACTTATGATTGGATATTTAAAGTATATCATACTTCGATATGACAAATAATTTGCATGTCTAACGTACGTCTTAAATGAAGAAGCAGTAAATTTTATAAAACAAGATGGCCGACACTGAAAACCAGAGCAGCAGTTGAGAAAGCAATGCCGTGGTCGGGGTAATATAATCAAAAGTCTCGACTTATGATTGGATATTTAAAGTATATCATACTTCGATATGACAAATAATTTGCATGTCTAACGTACGTCTTAAATGAAGAAGCAGTAAATTTTATAAAACAAGATGGCCGACACTGAAAACCAGAGCAGCAGTTGAGAAAGCAATGCCGTGGTCGGGGTAATATAATCAAAAGTCTCGACTTATGATTGGATATTTAAAGTATATCATACTTCGATATGACAAATAATTTGCATGTCTAACGTACGTCTTAAATGAAGAAGCAGTAAATTTTATAAAACAAGATGGCCGACACTGAAAACCAGAGCAGCAGTTGAGAAAGCAATGCCGTGGTCGGGGTAATATAATCAAAAGTCTCGACTTATGATTGGATATTTAAAGTATATCATACTTCGATATGACAAATAATTTGCATGTCTAACGTATATTACGTCTTAAATGAAGAAGCAGTAAATTTTATAAAACAAGATGGCCGACACTGAAAACCAGAGCAGCAGTTGAGAAAGCAATGCCGTGGTCGGGGTAATATAATCAAAAGTCTCGACTTATGATTGGATATTTAAAGTATATCATACTTCGATATGACAAATAATTTGCATGTCTAACGTATATTACGTCTTAAATGAAGAAGCAGTAAATTTTATAAAACAAGATGGCCGACACTGAAAACAGAGCAGCAGTTGAGAAAGCAATGCCGTGGTCGGGGTAATATAATCAAAAGTCTCGACTTATGATTGGATATTTAAAGTATATCATACTTCGATATGACAAATAATTTGCATGTCTAACGTACGTCTTAAATGAAGAAGCAGTAAATTTTATAAAACAAGATGGCCGACACTGAAAACCAGAGCAGCAGTTGAGAAAGCAATGCCGTGGTCGGGGTAATATAATCAAAAGTCTCGACTTATGATTGGATATTTAAAGTATATCATACTTCGATATGACAAATAATTTGCATGTCTAACGTATATTACGTCTTAAATGAAGAAGCAGTAAATTTTATAAAACAAGATGGCCGACACTGAAAACCAGAGCAGCAGTTGAGAAAGCAATGCCGTTGTCGGGTAATATAATCAAAAGTCTCGACTTATGATTGGATATTTAAAGTATATCATACATCGATATGACAAATAATTTGCATGTCTAACGTATATTACGTCTTAAATGAAGAAGCAGTAAATTTTATAAAACAAGATGGCCGACACAGTAAATTTTATAAAACAGATGGCCGACACTGAAAACCAGAGCAGCAGTTGAGAAAGCAATGCCGTGGTTGGGGTAATATAATCAAAAGTCTCGACTTATGATTGGATATTTAAAGTATATCATACTTCGATATGACAAATAATTTGCATGTCTAACGTATATTACGTCTTAAATGAAGAAGCAGTAAATTTTATAAAACAAGATGGCCGACACTGAAAACCAGAGCAGCAGTTGAGAAAGCAATGCCGTTGTCGGGGTAATATAATCAAAAGTCTCGACTTATGATTGGATATTTAAAGTATATCATACTTCGATATGACAAATAATTTGCATGTCTAACGTACGTCTTAAATGAAGAAGCAGTAAATTTTATAAAACAAGATGGCCGACACTGAAAACCAGAGCAGCAGTTGAGAAAGCAATGCCGTGGTCGGGGTAATATAATCAAAAGTCTCGACTTATGATTGGATATTTAAAGTATATCATACTTCGATATGACAAATAATTTGCATGTCTAACGTACGTCTTAAATGAAGAAGCAGTAAATTTTATAAAACAAGATGGCCGACACTGAAAACCAGAGCAGCAGTTGAGAAAGCAATGCCGTTGTCGGGGTAATATAATCAAAAGTCTCGACTTATGATTGGATATTTAAAGTATATCATACTTCGATATGACAAATAATTTGCATGTCTCACGTATATTACGTCTTAAATGAAGAAGCAGTAAATTTTATAAAACAAGATGGCCGACACAGTAATTTTAAAAACAAGATGCCGACACTGAAAACCAGAGCAGCAGTTGAGAAAGCAATGCCGTGGTCGGGGTAATATAATCAAAAGTCTCGACTTATGATTGGATATTTAAAGTATATCATACTTCGATATGACAAATAATTTGCATGTCTAACGTACGTCTTAAATGAAGAAGCAGTAAATTTTATAAAACAAGATGGCCGACACTGAAAACCAGAGCAGCAGTTGAGAAAGCAATGCCGTTGTCGGGGTAATATAATCAAAAGTCTCGACTTATGATTGGATATTTAAAGTATATCATACTTCGATATGACAAATAATTTGCATGTCTAACGTATATTACGTCTTAAATGAAGAAGCAGTAAATTTTATAAAACAAGATGGCCGACACTGAAAACCAGAGCAGCAGTTGAGAAAGCAATGCCGTTGTCGGGGTAATATAATCAAAAGTCTCGACTTATGATTGGATATTTAAAGTATATCATACATCGATATGACAAATAATTTGCATGTCTCACGTATATTACGTCTTAAATGAAGAAGCAGTAAATTTTATAAAACAAGATGGCCGACACAGTAAATTTTATAAAACAAGATGGCCGACACTGAAAACCAGAGCAGCAGTTGAGAAAGCAATGCCGTGGTTGGGGTAATATAATCAAAAGTCTCGACTTATGATTGGATATTTAAAGTATATCATACTTCGATATGACAAATAATTTGCATGTCTAACGTACGTCTTAAATGAAGAAGCAGTAAATTTTATAAAACAAGATGGCCGACACTGAAAACCAGAGCAGCAGTTGAGAAAGCAATGCCGTGGTTGGGGTAATATAATCAAAAGTCTCGACTTATGATTGGATATTTAAAGTATATCATACTTCGATATGACAAATAATTTGCATGTCTAACGTACGTCTTAAATGAAGAAGCAGTAAATTTTATAAAACAAGATGGCCGACACTGAAAACCAGAGCAGCAGTTGAGAAAGCAATGCCGTGGTCGGGGTAATATAATCAAAAGTCTCGACTTATGATTGGATATTTAAAGTATATCATACTTCGATATGACAAATAATTTGCATGTCTAACGTACGTCTTAAATGAAGAAGCAGTAAATTTTATAAAACAAGATGGCCGACACTGAAAACCAGAGCAGCAGTTGAGAAAGCAATGCCGTGGTCGGGGTAATATAATCAAAAGTCTCGACTTATGATTGGATATTTAAAGTATATCATACTTCGATATGACAAATAATTTGCATGTCTAACGTACGTCTTAAATGAAGAAGCAGTAAATTTTATAAAACAAGATGGCCGACACTGAAAACCAGAGCAGCAGTTGAGAAAGCAATGCCGTGGTCGGGGTAATATAATCAAAAGTCTCGACTTATGATTGGATATTTAAAGTATATCATACTTCGATATGACAAATAATTTGCATGTCTAACGTATACGTCTTAAATGAAGAAGCAGTAAATTTTATAAAACAAGATGGCCGACACTGAAAACCAGAGCAGCAGTTGAGAAAGCAATGCCGTTGTCGGGGTAATATAATCAAAAGTCTCGACTTATGATTGGATATTTAAAGTATATCATACATCGATATGACAAATAATTTGCATGTCTAACGTATATTACGTCTTAAATGAAGAAGCAGTAAATTTTATAAAACAAGATGGCCGACACAGTAAGATAAACAAGATGCCGACACTGAAACCAGAGCAGCAGTTGAGAAAGCAATGCCGTGGTCGGGGTAATATAATCAAAAGTCTCGACTTATGATTGGATATTTAAAGTATATCATACTTCGATATGACAAATAATTTGCATGTCTAACGTATATTACGTCTTAAATGAAGAAGCAGTAAATTTTATAAAACAAGATGGCCGACACTGAAAACCAGAGCAGCAGTTGAGAAAGCAATGCCGTGGTCGGGGTAATATAATCAAAAGTCTCGACTTATGATTGGATATTTAAAGTATATCATACTTCGATATGACAAATAATTTGCATGTCTAACGTATATTACGTCTTAAATGAAGAAGCAGTAAATTTTATAAAACAAGATGGCCGACACTGAAAACCAGAGCAGCAGTTGAGAAAGCAATGCCGTTGTCGGGGTAATATAATCAAAAGTCTCGACTTATGATTGGATATTTAAAGTATATCATACTTCGATATGACAAATAATTTGCATGTCTAACGTACGTCTTAAATGAAGAAGCAGTAAATTTTATAAAACAAGATGGCCGACACTGAAAACCAGAGCAGCAGTTGAGAAAGCAATGCCGTGGTCGGGGTAATATAATCAAAAGTCTCGACTTATGATTGGATATTTAAAGTATATCATACTTCGATATGACAAATAATTTGCATGTCTAACGTACGTCTTAAATGAAGAAGCAGTAAATTTTATAAAACAAGATGGCCGACACTGAAAACCAGAGCAGCAGTTGAGAAAGCAATGCCGTTGTCGGGGTAATATAATCAAAAGTCTCGACTTATGATTGGATATTTAAAGTATATCATACTTCGATATGACAAATAATTTGCATGTCTAACGTATATTACGTCTTAAATGAAGAAGCAGTAAATTTTATAAAACAAGATGGCCGACACAGTAAATTTTATAAAACAAGATGCCGACACTGAAAACCAGAGCAGCAGTTGAGAAAGCAATGCCGTTGTCGGGGTAATATAATCAAAAGTCTCGACTTATGATTGGATATTTAAAGTATATCATACTTCGATATGACAAATAATTTGCATGTCTAACGTATATTACGTCTTAAATGAAGAAGCAGTAAATTTTATAAAACAAGATGGCCGACACTGAAAACCAGAGCAGCAGTTGAGAAAGCAATGCCGTTGTCGGGGTAATATAATCAAAAGTCTCGACTTATGATTGGATATTTAAAGTATATCATACTTCGATATGACAAATAATTTGCATGTCTAACGTATATTACGTCTTAAATGAAGAAGCAGTAAATTTTATAAAACAAGATGGCCGACACTGAAAACCAGAGCAGCAGTTGAGAAAGCAATGCCGTTGTCGGGGTAATATAATCAAAAGTCTCGACTTATGATTGGATATTTAAAGTATATCATACTTCGATATGACAAATAATTTGCATGTCTAACGTACGTCTTAAATGAAGAAGCAGTAAATTTTATAAAACAAGATGGCCGACACAGTAAATTTTATAAAACAAGATGGCCGACACTGAAAACCAGAGCAGCAGTTGAGAAAGCAATGCCGTGGTTGGGGTAATATAATCAAAAGTCTCGACTTATGATTGGATATTTAAAGTATATCATACTTCGATATGACAAATAATTTGCATGTCTAACGTACGTCTTAAATGAAGAAGCAGTAAATTTTATAAAACAAGATGGCCGACACTGAAAACCAGAGCAGCAGTTGAGAAAGCAATGCCGTGGTTGGGGTAATATAATCAAAAGTCTCGACTTATGATTGGATATTTAAAGTATATCATACTTCGATATGACAAATAATTTGCATGTCTAACGTACGTCTTAAATGAAGAAGCAGTAAATTTTATAAAACAAGATGGCCGACACTGAAAACCAGAGCAGCAGTTGAGAAAGCAATGCCGTGGTTGGGGTAATATAATCAAAAGTCTCGACTTATGATTGGATATTTAAAGTATATCATACTTCGATATGACAAATAATTTGCATGTCTAACGTACGTCTTAAATGAAGAAGCAGTAAATTTTATAAAACAAGATGGCCGACACTGAAAACCAGAGCAGCAGTTGAGAAAGCAATGCCGTGGTCGGGGTAATATAATCAAAAGTCTCGACTTATGATTGGATATTTAAAGTATATCATACTTCGATATGACAAATAATTTGCATGTCTAACGTACGTCTTAAATGAAGAAGCAGTAAATTTTATAAAACAAGATGGCCGACACTGAAAACCAGAGCAGCAGTTGAGAAAGCAATGCCGTGGTCGGGGTAATATAATCAAAAGTCTCGACTTATGATTGGATATTTAAAGTATATCATACTTCGATATGACAAATAATTTGCATGTCTAACGTACGTCTTAAATGAAGAAGCAGTAAATTTTATAAAACAAGATGGCCGACACTGAAAACCAGAGCAGCAGTTGAGAAAGCAATGCCGTGTCGGGGTAATATAATCAAAAGTCTCGACTTATGATTGGATATTTAAAGTATATCATACATCGATATGACAAATAATTTGCATGTCTACGTATATTACGTCTTAAATGAAGAAGCAGTAAATTTTATAAAACAAGATGGCCGACACAGTGAAAAACAAGAGCCGACACTGAAAACCAGAGCAGTTGAGCAATGCCGTGGTCGGGGTAATATAATCAAAAGTCTCGACTTATGATTGGATATTTAAAGTATATCATACTTCGATATGACAAATAATTTGCATGTCTAACGTACGTCTTAAATGAAGAAGCAGTAAATTTTATAAAACAAGATGGCCGACACTGAAAACCAGAGCAGCAGTTGAGAAAGCAATGCCGTTGTCGGGGTAATATAATCAAAAGTCTCGACTTATGATTGGATATTTAAAGTATATCATACTTCGATATGACAAATAATTTGCATGTCTAACGTATATTACGTCTTAAATGAAGAAGCAGTAAATTTTATAAAACAAGATGGCCGACACTGAAAACCAGAGCAGCAGTTGAGAAAGCAATGCCGTTGTCGGGGTAATATAATCAAAAGTCTCGACTTATGATTGGATATTTAAAGTATATCATACATCGATATGACAAATAATTTGCATGTCTAACGTATATTACGTCTTAAATGAAGAAGCAGTAAATTTTATAAAACAAGATGGCCGACACAGTAAATTTTATAAAACAAGATGGCCGACACTGAAAACCAGAGCAGCAGTTGAGAAAGCAATGCCGTGGTCGGGGTAATATAATCAAAAGTCTCGACTTATGATTGGATATTTAAAGTATATCATACTTCGATATGACAAATAATTTGCATGTCTAACGTACGTCTTAAATGAAGAAGCAGTAAATTTTATAAAACAAGATGGCCGACACTGAAAACCAGAGCAGCAGTTGAGAAAGCAATGCCGTGGTCGGGGTAATATAATCAAAAGTCTCGACTTATGATTGGATATTTAAAGTATATCATACTTCGATATGACAAATAATTTGCATGTCTAACGTACGTCTTAAATGAAGAAGCAGTAAATTTTATAAAACAAGATGGCCGACACTGAAAACCAGAGCAGCAGTTGAGAAAGCAATGCCGTGGTCGGGGTAATATAATCAAAAGTCTCGACTTATGATTGGATATTTAAAGTATATCATACTTCGATATGACAAATAATTTGCATGTCTAACGTACGTCTTAAATGAAGAAGCAGTAAATTTTATAAAACAAGATGGCCGACACTGAAAACCAGAGCAGCAGTTGAGAAAGCAATGCCGTGGTCGGGGTAATATAATCAAAAGTCTCGACTTATGATTGGATATTTAAAGTATATCATACTTCGATATGACAAATAATTTGCATGTCTAACGTACGTCTTAAATGAAGAAGCAGTAAATTTTATAAAACAAGATGGCCGACACTGAAAACCAGAGCAGCAGTTGAGAAAGCAATGCCGTGGTCGGGGTAATATAATCAAAAGTCTCGACTTATGATTGGATATTTAAAGTATATCATACTTCGATATGACAAATAATTTGCATGTCTAACGTAACGTCTTAAATGAAGAAGCAGTAAATTTTATAAAACAAGATGGCCGACACTGAAAACCAGAGCAGCAGTTGAGAAAGCAATGCCGTTGTCGGGGTAATATAATCAAAAGTCTCGACTTATGATTGGATATTTAAAGTATATCATACTTCGATATGACAAATAATTTGCATGTCTAACGTATATTACGTCTTAAATGAAGAAGCAGTAAATTTTATAAACAAGATGGCCGACAGTAAATGATAAACAAGCCGACACTGAAAACCAGAGCAGCAGTTGAGAAAGCAATGCCGTGGTCGGGGTAATATAATCAAAAGTCTCGACTTATGATTGGATATTTAAAGTATATCATACTTCGATATGACAAATAATTTGCATGTCTAACGTATATTACGTCTTAAATGAAGAAGCAGTAAATTTTATAAAACAAGATGGCCGACACTGAAAACCAGAGCAGCAGTTGAGAAAGCAATGCCGTTGTCGGGGTAATATAATCAAAAGTCTCGACTTATGATTGGATATTTAAAGTATATCATACTTCGATATGACAAATAATTTGCATGTCTAACGTATATTACGTCTTAAATGAAGAAGCAGTAAATTTTATAAAACAAGATGGCCGACACTGAAAACCAGAGCAGCAGTTGAGAAAGCAATGCCGTTGTCGGGGTAATATAATCAAAAGTCTCGACTTATGATTGGATATTTAAAGTATATCATACTTCGATATGACAAATAATTTGCATGTCTAACGTATACGTCTTAAATGAAGAAGCAGTAAATTTTATAAAACAAGATGGCCGACACTGAAAACCAGAGCAGCAGTTGAGAAAGCAATGCCGTGTCGGGGTAATATAATCAAAAGTCTCGACTTATGATTGGATATTTAAAGTATATCATACTTCGATATGACAAATAATTTGCATGTCTAACGTATATTACGTCTTAAATGAAGAAGCAGTAAATTTTATAAAACAAGATGGCCGACACTGAAAACCAGAGCAGCAGTTGAGAAAGCAATGCCGTTGTCGGGGTAATATAATCAAAAGTCTCGACTTATGATTGGATATTTAAAGTATATCATACATCGATATGACAAATAATTTGCATGTCTCACGTATATTACGTCTTAAATGAAGAAGCAGTAAATTTTATAAAACAAGATGGCCGACACAGTAAATTTTATAAAACAAGATGGCCGACACTGAAAACCAGAGCAGCAGTTGAGAAAGCAATGCCGTGGTCGGGGTAATATAATCAAAAGTCTCGACTTATGATTGGATATTTAAAGTATATCATACTTCGATATGACAAATAATTTGCATGTCTAACGTATATTACGTCTTAAATGAAGAAGCAGTAAATTTTATAAAACAAGATGGCCGACACTGAAAACCAGAGCAGCAGTTGAGAAAGCAATGCCGTGGTCGGGGTAATATAATCAAAAGTCTCGACTTATGATTGGATATTTAAAGTATATCATACTTCGATATGACAAATAATTTGCATGTCTAACGTACGTCTTAAATGAAGAAGCAGTAAATTTTATAAAACAAGATGGCCGACACTGAAAACCAGAGCAGCAGTTGAGAAAGCAATGCCGTGGTCGGGGTAATATAATCAAAAGTCTCGACTTATGATTGGATATTTAAAGTATATCATACTTCGATATGACAAATAATTTGCATGTCTAACGTACGTCTTAAATGAAGAAGCAGTAAATTTTATAAAACAAGATGGCCGACACTGAAAACCAGAGCAGCAGTTGAGAAAGCAATGCCGTGGTCGGGGTAATATAATCAAAAGTCTCGACTTATGATTGGATATTTAAAGTATATCATACTTCGATATGACAAATAATTTGCATGTCTAACGTATATTCTTAAATGAAGAAGCAGTAAATTTTATAAAACAAGATGGCCGACACTGAAAACCAGAGCAGCAGTTGAGAAAGCAATGCCGTTGTCGGGGTAATATAATCAAAAGTCTCGACTTATGATTGGATATTTAAAGTATATCATACTTCGATATGACAAATAATTTGCATGTCTAACGTATATTACGTCTTAAATGAAGAAGCAGTAAATTTTATAAAACAAGATGGCCGACACTGAAAACCGAGCAGCAGTTGAGAAAGCAATGCCGTGGTCGGGGTAATATAATCAAAAGTCTCGACTTATGATTGGATATTTAAAGTATATCATACTTCGATATGACAAATAATTTGCATGTCTAACGTACGTCTTAAATGAAGAAGCAGTAAATTTTATAAAACAAGATGGCCGACACTGAAAACCAGAGCAGCAGTTGAGAAAGCAATGCCGTTGTCGGGGTAATATAATCAAAAGTCTCGACTTATGATTGGATATTTAAAGTATATCATACTTCGATATGACAAATAATTTGCATGTCTCACGTATATTACGTCTTAAATGAAGAAGCAGTAAATTTTATAAAACAAGATGGCCGACACAGTAAATTTTATAAAACAAGATGGCCGACACTGAAAACCAGAGCAGCAGTTGAGAAAGCAATGCCGTGGTCGGGGTAATATAATCAAAAGTCTCGACTTATGATTGGATATTTAAAGTATATCATACTTCGATATGACAAATAATTTGCATGTCTAACGTACGTCTTAAATGAAGAAGCAGTAAATTTTATAAAACAAGATGGCCGACACTGAAAACCAGAGCAGCAGTTGAGAAAGCAATGCCGTGGTCGGGGTAATATAATCAAAAGTCTCGACTTATGATTGGATATTTAAAGTATATCATACTTCGATATGACAAATAATTTGCATGTCTAACGTATATTACGTCTTAAATGAAGAAGCAGTAAATTTTATAAAACAAGATGGCCGACACTGAAAACCAGAGCAGCAGTTGAGAAAGCAATGCCGTTGTCGGGGTAATATAATCAAAAGTCTCGACTTATGATTGGATATTTAAAGTATATCATACATCGATATGACAAATAATTTGCATGTCTCACGTATATTACGTCTTAAATGAAGAAGCAGTAAATTTTATAAAACAAGATGGCCGACACAGTAAATTTTATAAACAAGATGGCCGACACTGAAAACCAGAGCAGCAGTTGAGAAAGCAATGCCGTGGTCGGGGTAATATAATCAAAAGTCTCGACTTATGATTGGATATTTAAAGTATATCATACTTCGATATGACAAATAATTTGCATGTCTAACGTACGTCTTAAATGAAGAAGCAGTAAATTTTATAAAACAAGATGGCCGACACTGAAAACCAGAGCAGCAGTTGAGAAAGCAATGCCGTGGTCGGGGTAATATAATCAAAAGTCTCGACTTATGATTGGATATTTAAAGTATATCATACTTCGATATGACAAATAATTTGCATGTCTAACGTACGTCTTAAATGAAGAAGCAGTAAATTTTATAAAACAAGATGGCCGACACTGAAAACCAGAGCAGCAGTTGAGAAAGCAATGCCGTGGTCGGGGTAATATAATCAAAAGTCTCGACTTATGATTGGATATTTAAAGTATATCATACTTCGATATGACAAATAATTTGCATGTCTAACGTACGTCTTAAATGAAGAAGCAGTAAATTTTATAAAACAAGATGGCCGACACTGAAAACCAGAGCAGCAGTTGAGAAAGCAATGCCGTGGTCGGGGTAATATAATCAAAAGTCTCGACTTATGATTGGATATTTAAAGTATATCATACTTCGATATGACAAATAATTTGCATGTCTAACGTACGTCTTAAATGAAGAAGCAGTAAATTTTATAAAACAAGATGGCCGACACTGAAAACCAGAGCAGCAGTTGAGAAAGCAATGCCGTGGTCGGGGTAATATAATCAAAAGTCTCGACTTATGATTGGATATTTAAAGTATATCATACTTCGATATGACAAATAATTTGCATGTCTAACGTACGTCTTAAATGAAGAAGCAGTAAATTTTATAAAACAAGATGGCCGACACTGAAAACCAGAGCAGCAGTTGAGAAAGCAATGCCGTGGTCGGGGTAATATAATCAAAAGTCTCGACTTATGATTGGATATTTAAAGTATATCATACTTCGATATGACAAATAATTTGCATGTCTAACGTATATTACGTCTTAAATGAAGAAGCAGTAAATTTTATAAAACAAGATGGCCGACACTGAAAACCAGAGCAGCAGTTGAGAAAGCAATGCCGTGGTCGGGGTAATATAATCAAAAGTCTCGACTTATGATTGGATATTTAAAGTATATCATACTTCGATATGACAAATAATTTGCATGTCTAACGTATATTACGTCTTAAATGAAGAAGCAGTAAATTTTATAAAACAAGATGGCCGACACTGAAAACCAGAGCAGCAGTTGAGAAAGCAATGCCGTGGTCGGGGTAATATAATCAAAAGTCTCGACTTATGATTGGATATTTAAAGTATATCATACTTCGATATGACAAATAATTTGCATGTCTAACGTATATTACGTCTTAAATGAAGAAGCAGTAAATTTTATAAAACAAGATGGCCGACACTGAAAACCGAGCAGCAGTTGAGAAAGCAATGCCGTGGTCGGGGTAATATAATCAAAAGTCTCGACTTATGATTGGATATTTAAAGTATATCATACTTCGATATGACAAATAATTTGCATGTCTAACGTATATTACGTCTTAAATGAAGAAGCAGTAAATTTTATAAAACAAGATGGCCGACACTGAAAACAGAGCAGCAGTTGAGAAAGCAATGCCGTGTCGGGGTAATATAATCAAAAGTCTCGACTTATGATTGGATATTTAAAGTATATCATACTTCGATATGACAAATAATTTGCATGTCTAACGTATATTACGTCTTAAATGAAGAAGCAGTAAATTTTATAAAACAAGATGGCCGACACTGAAAACCAGAGCAGCAGTTGAGAAAGCAATGCCGTGGTCGGGGTAATATAATCAAAAGTCTCGACTTATGATTGGATATTTAAAGTATATCATACTTCGATATGACAAATAATTTGCATGTCTAACGTACGTCTTAAATGAAGAAGCAGTAAATTTTATAAAACAAGATGGCCGACACTGAAAACCAGAGCAGCAGTTGAGAAAGCAATGCCGTGGTCGGGGTAATATAATCAAAAGTCTCGACTTATGATTGGATATTTAAAGTATATCATACTTCGATATGACAAATAATTTGCATGTCTAACGTACGTCTTAAATGAAGAAGCAGTAAATTTTATAAAACAAGATGGCCGACACTGAAACCAGAGCAGCAGTTGAGAAAGCAATGCCGTGGTCGGGTAATATAATCAAAAGTCTCGACTTATGATTGGATATTTAAAGTATATCATACTTCGATATGACAAATAATTTGCATGTCTAACGTATATTACGTCTTAAATGAAGAAGCAGTAAATTTTATAAAACAAGATGGCCGACACTGATAACACGAGCAGCAGTTGAGAAAGCAATGCCGTGGTCGGGGTAATATAATCAAAAGTCTCGACTTATGATTGGATATTTAAAATATATCATACTTCGATATGACAAATAATTTGCATGTCTAACGTATATTACGTCTTAAATGAAGAAGCAGTAAATTTTATAAAACAAGATGGCCGACACTGAAAACGAGCAGCAGTTGAGAAAGCAATGCCGTGGTCGGGGTAATATAATCAAAAGTCTCGACTTATGATTGGATATTTAAAGTATATCATACTCGATATGACAAATAATTTGCATGTCTAACGTATATTACGTCTTAAATGAAGAAGCAGTAAATTTTATAAAACAAGATGGCCGACACTGAAAACGACAAAGCAGTTGAGAAAGCAATGCCGTGGTCGGGGTAATATAATCAAAAGTCTCGACTTATGATTGGATATTTAAAGTATATCATACTTCGATATGACAAATAATTTGCATGTCTAACGTACGTCTTAAATGAAGAAGCAGTAAATTTTATAAAACAAGATGGCCGACACTGAAAACCAGAGCAGCAGTTGAGAAAGCAATGCCGTGGTCGGGGTAATATAATCAAAAGTCTCGACTTATGATTGGATATTTAAAGTATATCATACTTCGATATGACAAATAATTTGCATGTCTAACGTACGTCTTAAATGAAGAAGCAGTAAATTTTATAAAACAAGATGGCCGACACTGAAACCAGAGCAGCAGTTGAGAAAGCAATGCCGTGGTCGGGGTAATATAATCAAAAGTCTCGACTTATGATTGGATATTTAAAGTATATCATACTTCGATATGACAATAATTTGCATGTCTAACGTATATTACGTCTTAAATGAAGAAGCAGTAAATTTTATAAAACAAGATGGCCGACACTGAAACCAGAGCAGCAGTTGAGAAAGCAATGCCGTGGTCGGGGTAATATAATCAAAAGTCTCGACTTATGATTGGATATTTAAAGTATATCATACTTCGATATGACAAATAATTTGCATGTCTAACGTATATTACGTCTTAAATGAAGAAGCAGTAAATTTTATAAAACAAGATGGCCGACACAGTAAAATACAAGATGCCGAGAAAACAGAGAGCAGTTGAGAAAGCAATGCCGTTGTCGGGTAATATAATCAAAAGTCTCGACTTATGATTGGATATTTAAAGTATATCATACATCGATATGACAAATAATTTGCATGTCTACGTATATTACGTCTTAAATGAAGAAGCAGTAAATTTTATAAAACAAGATGGCCGACACAGTAAAATTTATAAACAAGATGGCCGACACTGAAAACCAGAGCAGCAGTTGAGAAAGCAATGCCGTGGTGGGGTAATATAATCAAAAGTCTCGACTTATGATTGGATATTTAAAGTATATCATACTTCGATATGACAAATAATTTGCATGTCTAACGTACGTCTTAAATGAAGAAGCAGTAAATTTTATAAAACAAGATGGCCGACACTGAAACCAGAGCAGCAGTTGAGAAAGCAATGCCGTGTCGGGGTAATATAATCAAAAGTCTCGACTTATGATTGGATATTTAAAGTATATCATACTTCGATATGACAAATAATTTGCATGTCTAACGTACGTCTTAAATGAAGAAGCAGTAAATTTTTATAAAACAAGATGGCCGACACTGAAAACCAGAGCAGCAGTTGAGAAAGCAATGCCGTTGTCGGGGTAATATAATCAAAAGTCTCGACTTATGATTGGATATTTAAAGTATATCATACTTCGATATGACAAATAATTTGCATGTCTAACGTATATTACGTCTTAAATGAAGAAGCAGTAAATTTTATAAAACAAGATGGCCGACACTGAAAACCAGAGCAGCAGTTGAGAAAGCAATGCCGTGGTCGGGGTAATATAATCAAAAGTCTCGACTTATGATTGGATATTTAAAGTATATCATACTTCGATATGACAAATAATTTGCATGTCTAACGTAATTACGTCTTAAATGAAGAAGCAGTAAATTTTATAAAACAAGATGGCCGACACTGAAAACCAGAGCAGCAGTTGAGAAAGCAATGCCGTTGTCGGGGTAATATAATCAAAAGTCTCGACTTATGATTGGATATTTAAAGTATATCATACATCGATATGACAAATAATTTGCATGTCTAACGTATATTACGTCTTAAATGAAGAAGCAGTAAATTTTATAAAACAAGATGGCCGACACTAAATTTTATAAAACAGATGGCCGACACTGAAAACCAGAGCAGCAGTTGAGAAAGCAATGCCGTGGTGGGGTAATATAATCAAAAGTCTCGACTTATGATTGGATATTTAAAGTATATCATACTTCGATATGACAAATAATTTGCATGTCTAACGTACGTCTTAAATGAAGAAGCAGTAAATTTTATAAAACAAGATGGCCGACACTGAAACCAGAGCAGCAGTTGAGAAAGCAATGCCGTGGTCGGGGTAATATAATCAAAAGTCTCGACTTATGATTGGATATTTAAAGTATATCATACATCGATATGACAAATAATTTGCATGTCTAACGTATATTACGTCTTAAATGAAGAAGCAGTAAATTTTATAAAAAACAAGATGGCCGACACTGAAAACCGAGCAGCAGTTGAGAAAGCAATGCCGTGGTCGGGGTAATATAATCAAAAGTCTCGACTTATGATTGGATATTTAAAGTATATCATACTTCGATATGACAAATAATTTGCATGTCTAACGTACGTCTCTAAATGAAGAAGCAGTAAATTTTATAAAACAAGATGGCCGACACTGAAACCAGAGCAGCAGTTGAGAAAGCAATGCCGTGGTCGGGGTAATATAATCAAAAGTCTCGACTTATGATTGGATATTTTAAAGTATATCATACTTCGATATGACAAATAATTTGCATGTCTAACGTACGTCTTAAATGAAGAAGCAGTAAATTTTATAAAACAAGATGGCCGACACTGAAAACCAGAGCAGCAGTTGAGAAAGCAATGCCGTGTTGGGGTAATATAATCAAAAGTCTCGACTTATGATTGGATATTTAAAGTATATCATACTTCGATATGACAAATAATTTGCATGTCTAACGTACGTCTTAAATGAAGAAGCAGTAAATTTTATAAAACAAGATGGCCGACACTGAAAACCAGAGCAGCAGTTGAGAAAGCAATGCCGTGGTCGGGGTAATATAATCAAAAGTCTCGACTTATGATTGGATATTTAAAGTATATCATACTTCGATATGACAAATAATTTGCATGTCTAACGTATTACGTCTTAAATGAAGAAGCAGTAAATTTTATAAAACAAGATGGCCGACACTGAAAACCAGAGCAGCAGTTGAGAAAGCAATGCCGTGGTCGGGGTAATATAATCAAAAGTCTCGACTTATGATTGGATATTTAAAGTATATCATACTTCGATATGACAAATAATTTGCATGTCTAACGTACGTCTTAAATGAAGAAGCAGTAAATTTTATAACAGAATGGCCGACACTGAAAACCCAGAGCAGCAGTTGAGAAAGCAATGCCGTTGTCGGGTAATATAATCAAAAGTCTCGACTTATGATTGGATATTTAAAGTATATATACTCATATATGACAAATAATTTGCATGTCTAACGTATATTACGTCTTAAATGAAGAAGCAGTAAATTTTATAAAACAAGATGGCCGACACTGTAAAAACCAGCAGACATGAAAAAGAGCAGCAGTTGATGCCGTGTTGGGTAATATAATCAAAAGTCTCGACTTATGATTGGATATTTAAAGTATATCATACTTCGATATGACAAATAATTTGCATGTCTAACGTACGTCTTAAATGAAGAAGCAGTAAATTTTATAAAACAAGATGGCCGACACTGAAAACCAGAGCAGCAGTTGAGAAAGCAATGCCGTGGTCGGGGTAATATAATCAAAAGTCTCGACTTATGATTGGATATTTAAAGTATATCATACTTCGATATGACAAATAATTTGCATGTCTAACGTACGTCTTAAATGAAGAAGCAGTAAATTTTATAAAACAAGATGGCCGACACTGAAAACCAGAGCAGCAGTTGAGAAAGCAATGCCGTGGTCGGGGTAATATAATCAAAAGTCTCGACTTATGATTGGATATTTAAAGTATATCATACTTCGATATGACAAATAATTTGCATGTCTAACGTACGTCTTAAATGAAGAAGCAGTAAATTTTATAAAACAAGATGGCCGACACTGAAAACAGAGCAGCAGTTGAGAAAGCAATGCCGTGGTCGGGGTAATATAATCAAAAGTCTCGACTTATGATTGGATATTTAAAGTATATCATACTTCGATATGACAAAATATTTGCATGTCTAACGTACGTCTTAAATGAAGAAGCAGTAAATTTTATAAAACAATGGCCGACACTGAAAACCAGAGCAGCAGTTGAGAAAGCAATGCCGTGGTCGGGGTAATATAATCAAAAGTCTCGACTTATGATTGGATATTTAAAGTATATCATACTTCGATATGACAAATAATTTGCATGTCTAACGTATATTACGTCTTAAATGAAGAAGCAGTAAATTTTATAAAACAAGATGGCCGACACTGAAAACCAGAGCAGCAGTTGAGAAAGCAATGCCGTGGTCGGGGTAATATAATCAAAAGTCTCGACTTATGATTGGATATTTAAAGTATATCATACTTCGATATGACAAATAATTTGCATGTCTAACGTACGTCTTAAATGAAGAAGCAGTAAATTTTATAAAACAAGATGGCCGACACTGAAAACCAGAGCAGCAGTTGAGAAAGCAATGCCGTGTTGGGGTAATATAATCAAAAGTCTCGACTTATGATTGGATATTTAAAGTATATCATACTTCGATATGACAAATAATTTGCATGTCTAACGTACGTCTTAAATGAAGAAGCAGTAAATTTTATAAAACAAGATGGCCGACACTGAAAACCAGAGCAGCAGTTGAGAAAGCAATGCCGTGGTCGGGGTAATATAATCAAAAGTCTCGACTTATGATTGGATATTTAAAGTATATCATACTTCGATATGACAAATAATTTGCATGTCTAACGTATATTACGTCTTAAATGAAGAAGCAGTAAATTTTATAAAACAAGATGGCCGACACTGAAAACCAGAGCAGCAGTTGAGAAAGCAATGCCGTGGTCGGGGTAATATAATCAAAAGTCTCGACTTATGATTGGATATTTAAAGTATATCATACTTCGATATGACAAATAATTTGCATGTCTAACGTATATTACGTCTTAAATGAAGAAGCAGTAAATTTTATAAAACAAGATGGCCGACACTGAAAACACAGAGCAGCAGTTGAGAAAGCAATGCCGTGGTGTCGGGGTAATATAATCAAAAGTCTCGACTTATGATTGGATATTTAAAGTATATCATACTTCGATATGACAAATAATTTGCATGTCTAACGTACGTCTTAAATGAAGAAGCAGTAAATTTTATAAAACAAGATGGCCGACACTGAAAACCAGAGCAGCAGTTGAGAAAGCAATGCCGTGGTCGGGGTAATATAATCAAAAGTCTCGACTTATGATTGGATATTTAAAGTATATCATACTTCGATATGACAAATAATTTGCATGTCTAACGTACGTCTTAAATGAAGAAGCAGTAAATTTTATAAAACAAGATGGCCGACACTGAAAACCAGAGCAGCAGTTGAGAAAGCAATGCCGTGGTCGGGGTAATATAATCAAAAGTCTCGACTTATGATTGGATATTTAAAGTATATCATACTTCGATATGACAAATAATTTGCATGTCTAACGTACGTCTTAAATGAAGAAGCAGTAAATTTTATAAAACAAGATGGCCGACACTGAAAACCAGAGCAGCAGTTGAGAAAGCAATGCCGTGGTCGGGGTAATATAATCAAAAGTCTCGACTTATGATTGGATATTTAAAGTATATCATACTCGATATGACAAATAATTTGCATGTCTAACGTATATTACGTCTTAAATGAAGAAGCAGTAAATTTTATAAAACAAGATGGCCGACACTGAAAACCAGAGCAGCAGTTGAGAAAGCAATGCCGTGGTCGGGGTAATATAATCAAAAGTCTCGACTTATGATTGGATATTTAAAGTATATCATACTCGATATGACAAATAATTTGCATGTCTAACGTACGTCTTAAATGAAGAAGCAGTAAATTTTATAAAACAAGATGGCCGACACTGAAAACCAGAGCAGCAGTTGAGAAAGCAATGCCGTGGTCGGGTAATATAATCAAAAGTCTCGACTTATGATTGGATATTTAAAGTATATCATACTTCGATATGACAAATAATTTGCATGTCTAACGTATATTACGTCTTAAATGAAGAAGCAGTAAATTTTATAAAACAAGATGGCCGACACTGAAAACCAGAGCAGCAGTTGAGAAAGCAATGCCGTGGTCGGGGTAATATAATCAAAAGTCTCGACTTATGATTGGATATTTAAAGTATATCATACTTCGATATGACAAATAATTTGCATGTCTAACGTAACGTCTTAAATGAAGAAGCAGTAAATTTTATAAAACAAGATGGCCGACACTGAAAACCAGAGCAGCAGTTGAGAAAGCAATGCCGTGGTCGGGGTAATATAATCAAAAGTCTCGACTTATGATTGGATATTTAAAGTATATCATACTTCGATATGACAAATAATTTGCATGTCTAACGTATATTACGTCTTAAATGAAGAAGCAGTAAATTTTATAAAACAAGATGGCCGACACTGAAAACCAGAGCAGCAGTTGAGAAAGCAATGCCGTTGTCGGGGTAATATAATCAAAAGTCTCGACTTATGATTGGATATTTAAAGTATATCATACATCGATATGACAAATAATTTGCATGTCTAACGTATATTACGTCTTAAATGAAGAAGCAGTAAATTTTATAAAACAAGATGGCCGACACAGTAAATTTTATAAAACAAGATGGCCGACACTGAAAACCAGAGCAGCAGTTGAGAAAGCAATGCCGTGGTTGGGGTAATATAATCAAAAGTCTCGACTTATGATTGGATATTTAAAGTATATCATACTTCGATATGACAAATAATTTGCATGTCTAACGTACGTCTTAAATGAAGAAGCAGTAAATTTTATAAAACAAGATGGCCGACACTGAAAACCAGAGCAGCAGTTGAGAAAGCAATGCCGTGGTCGGGGTAATATAATCAAAAGTCTCGACTTATGATTGGATATTTAAAGTATATCATACTTCGATATGACAAATAATTTGCATGTCTAACGTATATACGTCTTAAATGAAGAAGCAGTAAATTTTATAAAACAAGATGGCCGACACTGAAAACCAGAGCAGCAGTTGAGAAAGCAATGCCGTGGTCGGGGTAATATAATCAAAAGTCTCGACTTATGATTGGATATTTAAAGTATATCATACTTCGATATGACAAATAATTTGCATGTCTAACGTATATTACGTCTTAAATGAAGAAGCAGTAAATTTTATAAAACAAGATGGCCGACACTGAAAACCAGAGCAGCAGTTGAGAAAGCAATGCCGTTGTCGGGGTAATATAATCAAAAGTCTCGACTTATGATTGGATATTTAAAGTATATCATACTTCGATATGACAAATAATTTGCATGTCTAACGTATATTACGTCTTAAATGAAGAAGCAGTAAATTTTATAAAACAAGATGGCCGACACTGAAAACCAGAGCAGCAGTTGAGAAAGCAATGCCGTGGTGGGGTAATATAATCAAAAGTCTCGACTTATGATTGGATATTTAAAGTATATCATACTTCGATATGACAAATAATTTGCATGTCTAACGTATAGTCTTAAATGAAGAAGCAGTAAATTTTATAAAACAAGATGGCCGACACTGAAAACCAGAGCAGCAGTTGAGAAAGCAATGCCGTGGTCGGGGTAATATAATCAAAGTCTCGACTTATGATTGGATATTTAAAGTATATCATACTTCGATATGACAAATAATTTGCATGTCTAACGTATATTACGTCTTAAATGAAGAAGCAGTAAATTTTATAAAACAAGATGGCCGACACTGAAAACCAGAGCAGCAGTTGAGAAAGCAATGCCGTGTCGGGGTAATATAATCAAAAGTCTCGACTTATGATTGGATATTTAAAGTATATCATACTTCGATATGACAAATAATTTGCATGTCTAACGTACGTCTTAAATGAAGAAGCAGTAAATTTTATAAAACAAGATGGCCGACACTGAAAACCAGAGCAGCAGTTGAGAAAGCAATGCCGTGGTCGGGGTAATATAATCAAAAGTCTCGACTTATGATTGGATATTTAAAGTATATCATACTTCGATATGACAAATAATTTGCATGTCTAACGTATATTACGTCTTAAATGAAGAAGCAGTAAATTTTATAAAACAAGATGGCCGACACTGAAAACCAGAGCAGCAGTTGAGAAAGCAATGCCGTTGTCGGGGTAATATAATCAAAAGTCTCGACTTATGATTGGATATTTAAAGTATATCATACATCGATATGACAAATAATTTGCATGTCTCACGTATATTACGTCTTAAATGAAGAAGCAGTAAATTTTAATAAAACAAGATGGCCGACACAGTAAATTTTATAAAACAAGATGGCCGACACTGAAAACCAGAGCAGCAGTTGAGAAAGCAATGCCGTGGTTGGGGTAATATAATCAAAAGTCTCGACTTATGATTGGATATTTAAAGTATATCATACTTCGATATGACAAATAATTTGCATGTCTAACGTACGTCTTAAATGAAGAAGCAGTAAATTTTATAAAACAAGATGGCCGACACTGAAAACACGAGCAGCAGTTGAGAAAGCAATGCCGTGGTCGGGGTAATATAATCAAAAGTCTCGACTTATGATTGGATATTTAAAGTATATCATACTCGATATGACAAATAATTTGCATGTCTAACGTATATTACGTCTTAAATGAAGAAGCAGTAAATTTTATAAAACAAGATGGCCGACACTGAAAACCAGAGCAGCAGTTGAGAAAGCAATGCCGTGGTCGGGTAATATAATCAAAAGTCTCGACTTATGATTGGATATTTAAAGTATATCATACTTCGATATGACAAATAATTTGCATGTCTAACGTATATTACGTCTTAAATGAAGAAGCAGTAAATTTTATAAAACAAGATGGCCGACACTGAAAACCAGAGCAGCAGTTGAGAAAGCAATGCCGTGGTCGGGGTAATATAATCAAAAGTCTCGACTTATGATTGGATATTTAAAGTATATCATACTTCGATATGACAAATAATTTGCATGTCTAACGTACGTCTTAAATGAAGAAGCAGTAAATTTTATAAAACAAGATGGCCGACACTGAAAACCAGAGCAGCAGTTGAGAAAGCAATGCCGTGGTCGGGTAATATAATCAAAAGTCTCGACTTATGATTGGATATTTAAAGTATATCATACTTCGATATGACAAATAATTTGCATGTCTAACGTATATTACGTCTTAAATGAAGAAGCAGTAAATTTTATAAAACAAGATGGCCGACACTGAAAACCAGAGCAGCAGTTGAGAAAGCAATGCCGTGTCGGGGTAATATAATCAAAAGTCTCGACTTATGATTGGATATTTAAAGTATATCATACTTCGATATGACAAATAATTTGCATGTCTAACGTATATTACGTCTTAAATGAAGAAGCAGTAAATTTTATAAAACAAGATGGCCGACACTGAAAACCAGAGCAGCAGTTGAGAAAGCAATGCCGTGGTCGGGGTAATATAATCAAAAGTCTCGACTTATGATTGGATATTTAAAGTATATCATACTTCGATATGACAAATAATTTGCATGTCTAACGTATAGTCTTAAATGAAGAAGCAGTAAATTTTATAAAACAAGATGGCCGACACTGAAAACCAGAGCAGCAGTTGAGAAAGCAATGCCGTGGTCGGGGTAATATAATCAAAAGTCTCGACTTATGATTGGATATTTAAAGTATATCATACTTCGATATGACAAATAATTTGCATGTCTAACGTATTACGTCTTAAATGAAGAAGCAGTAAATTTTATAAAACAAGATGGCCGACACTGAAAACCAGAGCAGCAGTTGAGAAAGCAATGCCGTGGTCGGGTAATATAATCAAAAGTCTCGACTTATGATTGGATATTTAAAGTATATCATACTTCGATATGACAAATAATTTGCATGTCTACGTACGTCTTAAATGAAGAAGCAGTAAATTTTATAAAACAAGATGGCCGACACTGAAAACCAGAGCAGCAGTTGAGAAAGCAATGCCGTTGTCGGGGTAATATAATCAAAAGTCTCGACTTATGATTGGATATTTAAAGTATATCATACTTCGATATGACAAATAATTTGCATGTCTAACGTATATTACGTCTTAAATGAAGAAGCAGTAAATTTTATAAAACAAGATGGCCGACACTGAAAACCAGAGCAGCAGTTGAGAAAGCAATGCCGTGGTCGGGGTAATATAATCAAAAGTCTCGACTTATGATTGGATATTTAAAGTATATCATACTTCGATATGACAAATAATTTGCATGTCTAACGTATATTACGTCTTAAATGAAGAAGCAGTAAATTTTATAAAACAAGATGGCCGACACAGTAAATTTTATAAAACAAGATGGCCGACACTGAAAACAGAGCAGCAGTTGAGAAAGCAATGCCGTGGTTGGGGTAATATAATCAAAAGTCTCGACTTATGATTGGATATTTAAAGTATATCATACTTCGATATGACAAATAATTTGCATGTCTAACGTACGTCTTAAATGAAGAAGCAGTAAATTTTATAAAACAAGATGGCCGACACTGAAAACCAGAGCAGCAGTTGAGAAAGCAATGCCGTGGTCGGGGTAATATAATCAAAAGTCTCGACTTATGATTGGATATTTAAAGTATATCATACTTCGATATGACAAATAATTTGCATGTCTAACGTACGTCTTAAATGAAGAAGCAGTAAATTTTATAAAACAAGATGGCCGACACTGAAAACCAGAGCAGCAGTTGAGAAAGCAATGCCGTTGTCGGGGTAATATAATCAAAAGTCTCGACTTATGATTGGATATTTAAAGTATATCATACTTCGATATGACAAATAATTTGCATGTCTAACGTATATTACGTCTTAAATGAAGAAGCAGTAAATTTTATAAAACAAGATGGCCGACACTGAAAACCAGAGCAGCAGTTGAGAAAGCAATGCCGTGGTCGGGGTAATATAATCAAAAGTCTCGACTTATGATTGGATATTTAAAGTATATCATACTTCGATATGACAAATAATTTGCATGTCTAACGTATATTACGTCTTAAATGAAGAAGCAGTAAATTTTATAAAACAAGATGGCCGACACTGAAAACCAGAGCAGCAGTTGAGAAAGCAATGCCGTTGTCGGGGTAATATAATCAAAAGTCTCGACTTATGATTGGATATTTAAAGTATATCATACATCGATATGACAAATAATTTGCATGTCTCACGTATATTACGTCTTAAATGAAGAAGCAGTAAATTTTATAAAACAAGATGGCCGACACAGTAAATTTTATAAAACAAGATGGCCGACACTGAAAACCAGAGCAGCAGTTGAGAAAGCAATGCCGTGGTTGGGGTAATATAATCAAAAGTCTCGACTTATGATTGGATATTTAAAGTATATCATACTTCGATATGACAAATAATTTGCATGTCTAACGTACGTCTTAAATGAAGAAGCAGTAAATTTTATAAAACAAGATGGCCGACACTGAAAACCAGAGCAGCAGTTGAGAAAGCAATGCCGTTGTCGGGGTAATATAATCAAAAGTCTCGACTTATGATTGGATATTTAAAGTATATCATACTTCGATATGACAAATAATTTGCATGTCTAACGTATATTACGTCTTAAATGAAGAAGCAGTAAATTTTATAAAACAAGATGGCCGACACTGAAAACCAGAGCAGCAGTTGAGAAAGCAATGCCGTGGTCGGGGTAATATAATCAAAAGTCTCGACTTATGATTGGATATTTAAAGTATATCATACTTCGATATGACAAATAATTTGCATGTCTAACGTACGTCTTAAATGAAGAAGCAGTAAATTTTATAAAACAAGATGGCCGACACTGAAACCAGAGCAGCAGTTGAGAAAGCAATGCCGTGGTCGGGTAATATAATCAAAAGTCTCGACTTATGATTGGATATTTAAAGTATATCATACTTCGATATGACAAATAATTTGCATGTCTAACGTACGTCTTAAATGAAGAAGCAGTAAATTTTATAAAACAAGATGGCCGACACTGAAAACCAGAGCAGCAGTTGAGAAAGCAATGCCGTTGTCGGGGTAATATAATCAAAAGTCTCGACTTATGATTGGATATTTAAAGTATATCATACTTCGATATGACAAATAATTTGCATGTCTAACGTATATTACGTCTTAAATGAAGAAGCAGTAAATTTTATAAAACAAGATGGCCGACACTGAAAACAAGAGCAGAGCAGCAGTTGAGAAAGCAATGCCGTGGTCGGGGTAATATAATCAAAAGTCTCGACTTATGATTGGATATTTAAAGTATATCATACTTCGATATGACAAATAATTTGCATGTCTAACGTATATTACGTCTTAAATGAAGAAGCAGTAAATTTTATAAAACAAGATGGCCGACACTGAAAACCAGAGCAGCAGTTGAGAAAGCAATGCCGTTGTCGGGTAATATAATCAAAAGTCTCGACTTATGATTGGATATTTAAAGTATATCATACTTCGATATGACAAATAATTTGCATGTCTAACGTATATTACGTCTTAAATGAAGAAGCAGTAAATTTTATAAAACAAGATGGCCGACACTGAAAACCAGAGCAGCAGTTGAGAAAGCAATGCCGTGGTCGGGGTAATATAATCAAAAGTCTCGACTTATGATTGGATATTTAAAGTATATCATACTTCGATATGACAAATAATTTGCATGTCTAACGTATATTACGTCTTAAATGAAGAAGCAGTAAATTTTATAAAACAAGATGGCCGACACTGAAAACCAGAGCAGCAGTTGAGAAAGCAATGCCGTTGTCGGGGTAATATAATCAAAAGTCTCGACTTATGATTGGATATTTAAAGTATATCATACTTCGATATGACAAATAATTTGCATGTCTACGTATATTACGTCTTAAATGAAGAAGCAGTAAATTTTATAAAACAAGATGGCCGACACTGAAAACCAGAGCAGCAGTTGAGAAAGCAATGCCGTGGTCGGGGTAATATAATCAAAAGTCTCGACTTATGATTGGATATTTAAAGTATATCATACTCGATATGACAAATAATTTGCATGTCTAACGTATTACGTCTTAAATGAAGAAGCAGTAAATTTTATAAAACAAGATGGCCGACACTGAAAACCAGAGCAGCAGTTGAGAAAGCAATGCCGTTGTCGGGTAATATAATCAAAAGTCTCGACTTATGATTGGATATTTAAAGTATATCATACATCGATATGACAAATAATTTGCATGTCTCACGTATATTACGTCTTAAATGAAGAAGCAGTAAATTTTATAAAACAAGATGGCCGACACAGTAAATTTTATAAAACAAGATGCCGACACTGAAAACCAGAGCAGCAGTTGAGAAAGCAATGCCGTGGTTGGGTAATATAATCAAGTCTCGACTTATGATTGGATATTTAAAGTATATCATACTTCGATATGACAAATAATTTGCATGTCTAACGTACGTCTTAAATGAAGAAGCAGTAAATTTTATAAAACAAGATGGCCGACACTGAAAACCAGAGCAGCAGTTGAGAAAGCAATGCCGTGGTCGGGGTAATATAATCAAAAGTCTCGACTTATGATTGGATATTTAAAGTATATCATACTTCGATATGACAAATAATTTGCATGTCTAACGTATATTACGTCTTAAATGAAGAAGCAGTAAATTTTATAAAACAAGATGGCCGACACTGAAAACCAGAGCAGCAGTTGAGAAAGCAATGCCGTTGTCGGGGTAATATAATCAAAAGTCTCGACTTATGATTGGATATTTAAAGTATATCATACTTCGATATGACAAATAATTTGCATGTCTAACGTATATTACGTCTTAAATGAAGAAGCAGTAAATTTTATAAAACAAGATGGCCGACACTGAAAACCAGAGCAGCAGTTGAGAAAGCAATGCCGTGGTCGGGGTAATATAATCAAAAGTCTCGACTTATGATTGGATATTTAAAGTATATCATACTTCGATATGACAAATAATTTGCATGTCTAACGTACGTCTTAAATGAAGAAGCAGTAAATTTTATAAAACAAGATGCCGACACTGAAAACCAGAGCAGCAGTTGAGAAAGCAATGCCGTGTCGGGGTAATATAATCAAAAGTCTCGACTTATGATTGGATATTTAAAGTATATCATACTTCGATATGACAAATAATTTGCATGTCTAACGTATATTACGTCTTAAATGAAGAAGCAGTAAATTTTATAAAACAAGATGGCCGACACTGAAAACCAGAGCAGCAGTTGAGAAAGCAATGCCGTTGTCGGGGTAATATAATCAAAAGTCTCGACTTATGATTGGATATTTAAAGTATATCATACTTCGATATGACAAATAATTTGCATGTCTAACGTATATTACGTCTTAAATGAAGAAGCAGTAAATTTTATAAAACAAGATGGCCGACACTGAAAACCAGAGCAGCAGTTGAGAAGCAATGCCGTTGTCGGGGTAATATAATCAAAAGTCTCGACTTATGATTGGATATTTAAAGTATATCATACTCGATATGACAAATAATTTGCATGTCTAACGTATATTACGTCTTAATGAAGAAGTAAATAAAACAGATGAGTAAATTTTATAAAACAAGATGGCCGACACTGAAAACCAGAGCAGCAGTTGAGAAAGCAATGCCGTGGTTGGGGTAATATAATCAAAAGTCTCGACTTATGATTGGATATTTAAAGTATATCATACTTCGATATGACAAATAATTTGCATGTCTAACGTACGTCTTAAATGAAGAAGCAGTAAATTTTATAAAACAAGATGGCCGACACTGAAAACCAGAGCAGCAGTTGAGAAAGCAATGCCGTGGTCGGGGTAATATAATCAAAAGTCTCGACTTATGATTGGATATTTAAAGTATATCATACTTCGATATGACAAATAATTTGCATGTCTAACGTACGTCTTAAATGAAGAAGCAGTAAATTTTATAAAACAAGATGGCCGACACTGAAAACCAGAGCAGCAGTTGAGAAAGCAATGCCGTGGTCGGGGTAATATAATCAAAAGTCTCGACTTATGATTGGATATTTAAAGTATATCATACTTCGATATGACAAATAATTTGCATGTCTAACGTATATTACGTCTTAAATGAAGAAGCAGTAAATTTTATAAAACAAGATGGCCGACACTGAAAACCAGAGCAGCAGTTGAGAAAGCAATGCCGTGGTCGGGGTAATATAATCAAAAGTCTCGACTTATGATTGGATATTTAAAGTATATCATACTTCGATATGACAAATAATTTGCATGTCTCACGTATATTACGTCTTAAATGAAGAAGCAGTAAATTTTATAAAACAGATGGCCGACACAGTAAATTTTATAAAACAAGATGGCCGACACTGAAAACCAGAGCAGCAGTTGAGAAAGCAATGCCGTGGTTGGGGTAATATAATCAAAAGTCTCGACTTATGATTGGATATTTAAAGTATATCATACTTCGATATGACAAATAATTTGCATGTCTAACGTACGTCTTAAATGAAGAAGCAGTAAATTTTATAAAACAAGATGGCCGACACTGAAAACCAGAGCAGCAGTTGAGAAAGCAATGCCGTGTCGGGGTAATATAATCAAAAGTCTCGACTTATGATTGGATATTTAAAGTATATCATACTTCGATATGACAAATAATTTGCATGTCTAACGTATATTACGTCTTAAATGAAGAAGCAGTAAATTTTATAAAAAGATGGCCGAAGTAAATTTTTATAAAACAGATGGCCGACACTGAAAAACCAGAGCAGCAGTTGAGAAAGCAATGCCGTTGTCGGGGTAATATAATCAAAAGTCTCGACTTATGATTGGATATTTAAAGTATATCATACTTCGATATGACAAATAATTTGCATGTCTACGTACGTCTTAAATGAAGAAGCAGTAAATTTTATAAAAACAAGATGGCCGACACTGAAACCAGAGCAGCAGTTGAGAAAGCAATGCCGTGGTCGGGGTAATATAATCAAAAGTCTCGACTTATGATTGGATATTTAAAGTATATCATACTTCGATATGACAAATAATTTGCATGTCTAACGTATACGTCTTAAATGAAGAAGCAGTAAATTTTATAAAACAAGATGGCCGACACTGAAAACCAGAGCAGCAGTTGAGAAAGCAATGCCGTGGTCGGGGTAATATAATCAAAAGTCTCGACTTATGATTGGATATTTAAAGTATATCATACTTCGATATGACAATAATTTGCATGTCTAACGTACGTCTTAAATGAAGAAGCAGTAAATTTTATAAAACAAGATGGCCGACACTGAAAACCAGAGCAGCAGTTGAGAAAGCAATGCCGTTGTCGGGGTAATATAATCAAAAGTCTCGACTTATGATTGGATATTTAAAGTATATCATACTCGATATGACAAATAATTTGCATGTCTAACGTATATTACGTCTTAAATGAAGAAGCAGTAAATTTTATAAAACAAGATGGCCGACACTGAAAACCAGAGCAGCAGTTGAGAAAGCAATGCCGTTGTCGGGGTAATATAATCAAAAGTCTCGACTTATGATTGGATATTTTAAAGTATATCATACTTCGATATGACAAATAATTTGCATGTCTAACGTATATTACGTCTTAAATGAAGAAGCAGTAAATTTATAAAACAAGATGGCCGACACTGAAAACCAGAGCAGCAGTTGAGAAAGCAATGCCGTTGTCGGGGTAATATAATCAAAAGTCTCGACTTATGATTGGATATTTAAAGTATATCATACTTCGATATGACAAATAATTTGCATGTCTCACGTATATTACGTCTTAAATGAAGAAGCAGTAAATTTTATAAAACAAGATGGCCGACACAGTAAATTTTATAAACAAGATGGCCGACACTGAAAACCAGAGCAGCAGTTGAGAAAGCAATGCCGTGGTCGGGGTAATATAATCAAAAGTCTCGACTTATGATTGGATATTTAAAGTATATCATACTTCGATATGACAAATAATTTGCATGTCTAACGTACGTCTTAAATGAAGAAGCAGTAAATTTTATAAAACAAGATGGCCGACACTGAAAACCAGAGCAGCAGTTGAGAAAGCAATGCCGTGGTCGGGGTAATATAATCAAAAGTCTCGACTTATGATTGGATATTTAAAGTATATCATACTTCGATATGACAAATAATTTGCATGTCTAACGTACGTCTTAAATGAAGAAGCAGTAAATTTTATAAAACAAGATGGCCGACACTGAAAACCAGAGCAGCAGTTGAGAAAGCAATGCCGTGGTCGGGGTAATATAATCAAAAGTCTCGACTTATGATTGGATATTTAAAGTATATCATACTTCGATATGACAAATAATTTGCATGTCTAACGTACGTCTTAAATGAAGAAGCAGTAAATTTTATAAAACAAGATGGCCGACACTGAAAACCAGAGCAGCAGTTGAGAAAGCAATGCCGTGGTCGGGGTAATATAATCAAAAGTCTCGACTTATGATTGGATATTTAAAGTATATCATACTTCGATATGACAAATAATTTGCATGTCTAACGTATATTACGTCTTAAATGAAGAAGCAGTAAATTTTATAAAACAAGATGGCCGACACTGAAAACCAGAGCAGCAGTTGAGAAAGCAATGCCGTTGTCGGGGTAATATATATCAAAAGTCTCGAATTATGATTGGATATTTAAAGTATATCATACATCGATATGACAAATAATTTGCATGTCTCACGTATATTACGTCTTAAATGAAGAAGCAGTAAATTTTATAAAACAAGATGGCCGACACAGTAAATTTTATAAAACAAGATGGCCGACACTGAAACCAGAGCAGCAGTTGAGAAAGCAATGCCGTGGTTGGGGTAATATAATCAAAAGTCTCGACTTATGATTGGATATTTAAAGTATATCATACTTCGATATGACAAATAATTTGCATGTCTAACGTACGTCTTAAATGAAGAAGCAGTAAATTTTATAAAACAAGATGGCCGACACTGAAAACCAGAGCAGCAGTTGAGAAAGCAATGCCGTGTCGGGGTAATATAATCAAAAGTCTCGACTTATGATTGGATATTTAAAGTATATCATACTTCGATATGACAAATAATTTGCATGTCTAACGTACGTCTTAAATGAAGAAGCAGTAAATTTTATAAAACAAGATGGCCGACACTGAAAACCAGAGCAGCAGTTGAGAAAGCAATGCCGTTGTCGGGGTAATATAATCAAAAGTCTCGACTTATGATTGGATATTTAAAGTATATCATACTTCGATATGACAAATAATTTGCATGTCTAACGTATATTACGTCTTAAATGAAGAAGCAGTAAATTTTATAAAACAAGATGGCCGACACTGAAAACCAGAGCAGCAGTTGAGAAAGCAATGCCGTTGTCGGGGTAATATAATCAAAAGTCTCGACTTATGATTGGATATTTAAAGTATATCATACTTCGATATGACAAATAATTTGCATGTCTAACGTATATTACGTCTTAAATGAAGAAGCAGTAAATTTTATAAAACAAGATGGCCGACACTGAAAACCAGAGCAGCAGTTGAGAAAGCAATGCCGTGTCGGGGTAATATAATCAAAAGTCTCGACTTATGATTGGATATTTAAAGTATATCATACTTCGATATGACAAATAATTTGCATGTCTAACGTATATTACGTCTTAAATGAAGAAGCAGTAAATTTTATAAAACAAGATGGCCGACACTGAAAACCAGAGCAGCAGTTGAGAAAGCAATGCCGTGGTCGGGTAATATAATCAAAAGTCTCGACTTATGATTGGATATTTAAAGTATATCATACTTCGATATGACAAATAATTTGCATGTCTAACGTATATTACGTCTTAAATGAAGAAGCAGTAAATTTTATAAAACAAGATGGCCGACACTGAAAACCAGAGCAGCAGTTGAGAAAGCAATGCCGTGGTCGGGGTAATATAATCAAAAGTCTCGACTTATGATTGGATATTTAAAGTATATCATACTTCGATATGACAAATAATTTGCATGTCTAACGTATATTACGTCTTAAATGAAGAAGCAGTAAATTTTATAAAACAAGATGCCGACACTGAAAACCAGAGCAGCAGTTGAGAAAGCAATGCCGTTGTCGGGGTAATATAATCAAAAGTCTCGACTTATGATTGGATATTTAAAGTATATCATACTTCGATATGACAAATAATTTGCATGTCTAACGTATATTACGTCTTAAATGAAGAAGCAGTAAATTTTATAAAACAAGATGGCCGACACTGAAAACCAGAGCAGCAGTTGAGAAAGCAATGCCGTGGTCGGGGTAATATAATCAAAAGTCTCGACTTATGATTGGATATTTAAAGTATATCATACTTCGATATGACAAATAATTTGCATGTCTAACGTATATTACGTCTTAAATGAAGAAGCAGTAAATTTTATAAAACAAGATGGCCGACACTGAAAACCAGAGCAGCAGTTGAGAAAGCAATGCCGTGGTCGGGGTAATATAATCAAAAGTCTCGACTTATGATTGGATATTTAAAGTATATCATACTTCGATATGACAAATAATTTGCATGTCTAACGTATATTACGTCTTAAATGAAGAAGCAGTAAATTTTATAAAACAAGATGGCCGACACTGAAAACCAGAGCAGCAGTTGAGAAAGCAATGCCGTTGTCGGGGTAATATAATCAAAAGTCTCGACTTATGATTGGATATTTAAAGTATATCATACTTCGATATGACAAATAATTTGCATGTCTAACGTACGTCTTAAATGAAGAAGCAGTAAATTTTATAAAACAAGATGGCCGACACTGAAAACCAGAGCAGCAGTTGAGAAAGCAATGCCGTTGTCGGGGTAATATAATCAAAAGTCTCGACTTATGATTGGATATTTAAAGTATATCATACTTCGATATGACAAATAATTTGCATGTCTAACGTATATTACGTCTTAAATGAAGAAGCAGTAAATTTTATAAAACAAGATGGCCGACACTGAAAACCAGAGCAGCAGTTGAGAAAGCAATGCCGTTGTCGGGGTAATATAATCAAAAGTCTCGACTTATGATTGGATATTTAAAATATATCATACTTCGATATGACAAATAATTTGCATGTCTAACGTATATTACGTCTTAAATGAAGAAGCAGTAAATTTTATAAAACAAGATGGCCGACACTGAAAACCAGAGCAGCAGTTGAGTAAGCAATGCCGTTGTCGGGGTAATATAATCAAAAGTCTCGAATTATGATTGGATATTTAAAGTATATCATACATCGATATGACAAATAATTTGCATGTCTCACGTATATTACGTCTTAAATGAAGAAGCAGTAAATTTTATAAAACAAGATGGCCGACACAGTAAATTTTATAAAACAAGATGGCCGACACAGTAAATTTTATAAAACAAGATGGCGACACTGAAAACCAGAGCAGCAGTTGAGAAAGCAATGCCGTGGTTGGGGTAATATAATCAAAAGTCTCGACTTATGATTGGATATTTAAAGTATATCATACTTCGATATGACAAATAATTTGCATGTCTAACGTACGTCTTAAATGAAGAAGCAGTAAATTTTATAAAACAAGATGGCCGACACTGAAAACCAGAGCAGCAGTTGAGAAAGCAATGCCGTGGTTGGGGTAATATAATCAAAAGTCTCGACTTATGATTGGATATTTAAAGTATATCATACTTCGATATGACAAATAATTTGCATGTCTAACGTACGTCTTAAATGAAGAAGCAGTAAATTTTATAAAACAAGATGGCCGACACTGAAAACCAGAGCAGCAGTTGAGAAAGCAATGCCGTTGTCGGGGTAATATAATCAAAAGTCTCGACTTATGATTGGATATTTAAAGTATATCATACATCGATATGACAAATAATTTGCATGTCTAACGTATATTACGTCTTAAATGAAGAAGCAGTAAATTTTATAAAACAAGATGGCCGACACTGAAAACCAGAGCAGCAGTTGAGAAAGCAATGCCGTGGTCGGGGTAATATAATCAAAAGTCTCGACTTATGATTGGATATTTAAAATATATCATACTTCGATATGACAAATAATTTGCATGTCTAACGTATATTACGTCTTAAATGAAGAAGCAGTAAATTTTATAAAACAAGATGGCCGACACTGAAAACCAGAGCAGCAGTTGAGAAAGCAATGCCGTTGTCGGGGTAATATAATCAAAAGTCTCGAATTATGATTGGATATTTAAAGTATATCATACATCGATATGACAAATAATTTGCATGTCTCACGTATATTACGTCTTAAATGAAGAAGCAGTAAATTTTATAAAACAAGATGCCGACACAGTAAATAAAACAAGATGGCCGACACAGTAAATTTTATAAAACAAGATGGCCGACACTGAAAACCAGAGCAGCAGTTGAGAAAGCAATGCCGTGGTTGGGGTAATATAATCAAAAGTCTCGACTTATGATTGGATATTTAAAGTATATCATACTTCGATATGACAAATAATTTGCATGTCTAACGTACGTCTTAAATGAAGAAGCAGTAAATTTTATAAAACAAGATGGCCGACACTGAAAACCAGAGCAGCAGTTGAGAAAGCAATGCCGTGGTCGGGGTAATATAATCAAAAGTCTCGACTTATGATTGGATATTTAAAGTATATCATACTTCGATATGACAAATAATTTGCATGTCTAACGTATATTACGTCTTAAATGAAAAGCAGTAAATTTTATAAAACAAGATGCCGACACTGAAACACGAGCAGCAGTTGAGAAAGCAATGCCGTTGTCGGGGTAATATAATCAAAAGTCTCGACTTATGATTGGATATTTAAAGTATATCATACATCGATATGACAAATAATTTGCATGTCTAACGTATATTACGTCTTAAATGAAGAAGCAGTAAATTTTATAAAACAAGATGCCGACACTGAAAACCACGAGCAGCAGTTGAGAAAGCAATGCCGTTGTCGGGGTAATATAATCAAAAGTCTCGACTTATGATTGGATATTTAAAGTATATCATACTTCGATATGACAAATAATTTGCATGTCTAACGTATATTACGTCTTAAATGAAGAAGCAGTAAATTTTATAAAACAAGATGGCCGACACTGAAAACCAGAGCAGCAGTTGAGAAAGCAATGCCGTTGTCGGGGTAATATAATCAAAAGTCTCGACTTATGATTGGATATTTAAAGTATATCATACATCGATATGACAAATAATTTGCATGTCTCACGTATATTACGTCTTAAATGAAGAAGCAGTAAATTTTATAAAACAAGATGGCCGACACAGTAAATTTTATAAAACAAGATGGCCGACACTGAAAACCAGAGCAGCAGTTGAGAAAGCAATGCCGTGGTTGGGGTAATATAATCAAAAGTCTCGAATTATGATTGGATATTTAAAGTATATCATACATCGATATGACAAATAATTTGCATGTCTCACGTATATTACGTCTTAAATGAAGAAGCAGTAAATTTTATAAAACAAGATGGCCGACACAGTAAATTTTATAAAACAAGATGGCCGACACTGAAAACCAGAGCAGCAGTTGAGAAAGCAATGCCGTGGTTGGGGTAATATAATCAAAAGTCTCGACTTATGATTGGATATTTAAAGTATATCATACTTCGATATGACAAATAATTTGCATGTCTAACGTACGTCTTAAATGAAGAAGCAGTAAATTTTATAAAACAAGATGGCCGACACTGAAAACCAGAGCAGCAGTTGAGAAAGCAATGCCGTGGTCGGGGTAATATAATCAAAAGTCTCGACTTATGATTGGATATTTAAAGTATATCATACTTCGATATGACAAATAATTTGCATGTCTAACGTACGTCTTAAATGAAGAAGCAGTAAATTTTATAAAACAAGATGGCCGACACTGAAAACCAGAGCAGCAGTTGAGAAAGCAATGCCGTTGTCGGGGTAATATAATCAAAAGTCTCGACTTATGATTGGATATTTAAAGTATATCATACTTCGATATGACAAATAATTTGCATGTCTAACGTACGTCTTAAATGAAGAAGCAGTAAATTTTATAAAACAAGATGGCCGACACTGAAAACCAGAGCAGCAGTTGAGAAAGCAATGCCGTGGTCGGGGTAATATAATCAAAAGTCTCGACTTATGATTGGATATTTAAAGTATATCATACTTCGATATGACAAATAATTTGCATGTCTAACGTATATTACGTCTTAAATGAAGAAGCAGTAAATTTTATAAAACAAGATGGCCGACACTGAAAACCAGAGCAGCAGTTGAGAAAGCAATGCCGTTGTCGGGGTAATATAATCAAAAGTCTCGACTTATGATTGGATATTTAAAGTATATCATACATCGATATGACAAATAATTTGCATGTCTAACGTACGTCTTAAATGAAGAAGCAGTAAATTTTATAAAACAAGATGGCCGACACTGAAAACCAGAGCAGCAGTTGAGAAAGCAATGCCGTGGTCGGGGTAATATAATCAAAAGTCTCGACTTATGATTGGATATTTAAAGTATATCATACTTCGATATGACAAATAATTTGCATGTCTAACGTATATTACGTCTTAAATGAAGAAGCAGTAAATTTTATAAAACAAGATGGCCGACACTGAAAACCAGAGCAGCAGTTGAGAAAGCAATGCCGTTGTCGGGGTAATATAATCAAAAGTCTCGACTTATGATTGGATATTTAAAGTATATCATACATCGATATGACAAATAATTTGCATGTCTCACGTATATTACGTCTTAAATGAAGAAGCAGTAAATTTTATAAAACAAGATGGCCGACACAGTAAATTTTATAAAACAAGATGGCCGACACTGAAAACCAGAGCAGCAGTTGAGAAAGCAATGCCGTGGTTGGGGTAATATAATCAAAAGTCTCGACTTATGATTGGATATTTAAAGTATATCATACTTCGATATGACAAATAATTTGCATGTCTAACGTACGTCTTAAATGAAGAAGCAGTAAATTTTATAAAACAAGATGGCCGACACTGAAAACCAGAGCAGCAGTTGAGAAAGCAATGCCGTGGTCGGGGTAATATAATCAAAAGTCTCGACTTATGATTGGATATTTAAAGTATATCATACTTCGATATGACAAATAATTTGCATGTCTAACGTACGTCTTAAATGAAGAAGCAGTAAATTTTATAAAACAAGATGGCCGACACTGAAAACCAGAGCAGCAGTTGAGAAAGCAATGCCGTGGTCGGGGTAATATAATCAAAAGTCTCGACTTATGATTGGATATTTAAAGTATATCATACTTCGATATGACAAATAATTTGCATGTCTAACGTATATTACGTCTTAAATGAAGAAGCAGTAAATTTTATAAAACAAGATGCCGACACTGAAAACCGAGCAGCAGTTGAGAAAGCAATGCCGTTGTCGGGGTAATATAATCAAAAGTCTCGACTTATGATTGGATATTTAAAGTATATCATACTTCGATATGACAAATAATTTGCATGTCTAACGTATATTACGTCTTAAATGAAGAAGCAGTAAATTTTATAAAACAAGATGGCCGACACTGAAAACCAGAGCAGCAGTTGAGAAAGCAATGCCGTTGTCGGGGTAATATAATCAAAAGTCTCGACTTATGATTGGATATTTAAAGTATATCATACATCGATATGACAAATAATTTGCATGTCTAACGTATATTACGTCTTAAATGAAAAGCAGTAAATTTTATAAAACAAGATGGCCGACACTGAAAACCAGAGCAGCAGTTGAGAAAGCAATGCCGTTGTCGGGGTAATATAATCAAAAGTCTCGACTTATGATTGGATATTTAAAGTATATCATACTTCGATATGACAAATAATTTGCATGTCTAACGTATATTACGTCTTAAATGAAGAAGCAGTAAATTTTATAAAACAAGATGGCCGACACTGAAAACCAGAGCAGCAGTTGAGAAAGCAATGCCGTTGTCGGGGTAATATAATCAAAAGTCTCGACTTATGATTGGATATTTAAAGTATATCATACATCGATATGACAAATAATTTGCATGTCTCACGTATATTACGTCTTAAATGAAGAAGCAGTAAATTTTATAAAACAAGATGGCCGACACAGTAAATTTTATAAAACAAGATGGCCGACACTGAAAACCAGAGCAGCAGTTGAGAAAGCAATGCCGTGGTTGGGGTAATATAATCAAAAGTCTCGACTTATGATTGGATATTTAAAGTATATCATACTTCGATATGACAAATAATTTGCATGTCTAACGTACGTCTTAAATGAAGAAGCAGTAAATTTTATAAAACAAGATGGCCGACACTGAAAACCAGAGCAGCAGTTGAGAAAGCAATGCCGTTGTCGGGGTAATATAATCAAAAGTCTCGACTTATGATTGGATATTTAAAGTATATCATACTTCGATATGACAAATAATTTGCATGTCTAACGTATATTACGTCTTAAATGAAGAAGCAGTAAATTTTATAAAACAAGATGGCCGACACAGTAAATTTTATAAAACAAGATGGCCGACACTGAAAACCAGAGCAGCAGTTGAGAAAGCAATGCCGTTGTCGGGGTAATATAATCAAAAGTCTCGACTTATGATTGGATATTTAAAGTATATCATACTTCGATATGACAAATAATTTGCATGTCTAACGTACGTCTTAAATGAAGAAGCAGTAAATTTTATAAAACAAGATGGCCGACACTGAAAACCAGAGCAGCAGTTGAGAAAGCAATGCCGTGGTTGGGGTAATATAATCAAAAGTCTCGACTTATGATTGGATATTTAAAGTATATCATACTTCGATATGACAAATAATTTGCATGTCTAACGTACGTCTTAAATGAAGAAGCAGTAAATTTTATAAAACAAGATGGCCGACACTGAAAACCAGAGCAGCAGTTGAGAAAGCAATGCCGTGGTTGGGGTAATATAATCAAAAGTCTCGACTTATGATTGGATATTTAAAGTATATCATACTTCGATATGACAAATAATTTGCATGTCTAACGTACGTCTTAAATGAAGAAGCAGTAAATTTTATAAAACAAGATGGCCGACACTGAAAACCAGAGCAGCAGTTGAGAAAGCAATGCCGTTGTCGGGGTAATATAATCAAAAGTCTCGACTTATGATTGGATATTTAAAGTATATCATACTTCGATATGACAAATAATTTGCATGTCTAACGTATATTACGTCTTAAATGAAGAAGCAGTAAATTTTATAAAACAAGATGGCCGACACTGAAAACCAGAGCAGCAGTTGAGAAAGCAATGCCGTGGTCGGGGTAATATAATCAAAAGTCTCGACTTATGATTGGATATTTAAAGTATATCATACTTCGATATGACAAATAATTTGCATGTCTAACGTATATTACGTCTTAAATGAAGAAGCAGTAAATTTTATAAAACAAGATGGCCGACACTGAAAACCAGAGCAGCAGTTGAGAAAGCAATGCCGTTGTCGGGGTAATATAATCAAAAGTCTCGACTTATGATTGGATATTTAAAGTATATCATACATCGATATGACAAATAATTTGCATGTCTCACGTATATTACGTCTTAAATGAAGAAGCAGTAAATTTTATAAAACAAGATGGCCGACACAGTAAATTTTATAAAACAAGATGGCCGACACTGAAAACCAGAGCAGCAGTTGAGAAAGCAATGCCGTGGTTGGGGTAATATAATCAAAAGTCTCGACTTATGATTGGATATTTAAAGTATATCATACTTCGATATGACAAATAATTTGCATGTCTAACGTACGTCTTAAATGAAGAAGCAGTAAATTTTATAAAACAAGATGGCCGACACTGAAAACCAGAGCAGCAGTTGAGAAAGCAATGCCGTGGTTGGGGTAATATAATCAAAAGTCTCGACTTATGATTGGATATTTAAAGTATATCATACTTCGATATGACAAATAATTTGCATGTCTAACGTACGTCTTAAATGAAGAAGCAGTAAATTTTATAAAACAAGATGGCCGACACTGAAAACCAGAGCAGCAGTTGAGAAAGCAATGCCGTTGTCGGGGTAATATAATCAAAAGTCTCGACTTATGATTGGATATTTAAAGTATATCATACTTCGATATGACAAATAATTTGCATGTCTAACGTACGTCTTAAATGAAGAAGCAGTAAATTTTATAAAACAAGATGGCCGACACTGAAAACCAGAGCAGCAGTTGAGAAAGCAATGCCGTGGTCGGGGTAATATAATCAAAAGTCTCGACTTATGATTGGATATTTAAAGTATATCATACTTCGATATGACAAATAATTTGCATGTCTAACGTATATTACGTCTTAAATGAAGAAGCAGTAAATTTTATAAAACAAGATGGCCGACACTGAAAACCAGAGCAGCAGTTGAGAAAGCAATGCCGTTGTCGGGTAATATAATCAAAAGTCTCGACTTATGATTGGATATTTAAAGTATATCATACATCGATATGACAAATAATTTGCATGTCTCACGTATATTACGTCTTAAATGAAGAAGCAGTAAATTTTATAAAACAAGATGGCCGACACAGTAAATTTTATAAAACAAGATGGCCGACACTGAAAACCAGAGCAGCAGTTGAGAAAGCAATGCCGTGGTTGGGGTAATATAATCAAAAGTCTCGACTTATGATTGGATATTTAAAGTATATCATACTTCGATATGACAAATAATTTGCATGTCTAACGTACGTCTTAAATGAAGAAGCAGTAAATTTTATAAAACAAGATGGCCGACACTGAAAACCAGAGCAGCAGTTGAGAAAGCAATGCCGTGGTCGGGGTAATATAATCAAAAGTCTCGACTTATGATTGGATATTTAAAGTATATCATACTTCGATATGACAAATAATTTGCATGTCTAACGTACGTCTTAAATGAAGAAGCAGTAAATTTTATAAAACAAGATGGCCGACACTGAAAACCAGAGCAGCAGTTGAGAAAGCAATGCCGTGGTCGGGGTAATATAATCAAAAGTCTCGACTTATGATTGGATATTTAAAGTATATCATACTTCGATATGACAAATAATTTGCATGTCTAACGTATATTACGTCTTAAATGAAAAGCAGTAAATTTTATAAAACAAGATGGCCGACACTGAAAACCAGAGCAGCAGTTGAGAAAGCAATGCCGTTGTCGGGGTAATATAATCAAAAGTCTCGACTTATGATTGGATATTTAAAGTATATCATACTTCGATATGACAAATAATTTGCATGTCTAACGTACGTCTTAAATGAAGAAGCAGTAAATTTTATAAAACAAGATGGCCGACACTGAAAACCAGAGCAGCAGTTGAGAAAGCAATGCCGTGGTTGGGGTAATATAATCAAAAGTCTCGACTTATGATTGGATATTTAAAGTATATCATACTTCGATATGACAAATAATTTGCATGTCTAACGTATATTACGTCTTAAATGAAGAAGCAGTAAATTTTATAAAACAAGATGGCCGACACAGTAAATTTATAAAACAAGATGGCCGACACTGAAAACCAGAGCAGCAGTTGAGAAAGCAATGCCGTGGTCGGGGTAATATAATCAAAAGTCTCGACTTATGATTGGATATTTAAAGTATATCATACTTCGATATGACAAATAATTTGCATGTCTAACGTACGTCTTAAATGAAGAAGCAGTAAATTTTATAAAACAAGATGGCCGACACTGAAAACCAGAGCAGCAGTTGAGAAAGCAATGCCGTGGTCGGGGTAATATAATCAAAAGTCTCGACTTATGATTGGATATTTAAAGTATATCATACTTCGATATGACAAATAATTTGCATGTCTAACGTACGTCTTAAATGAAGAAGCAGTAAATTTTATAAAACAAGATGGCCGACACTGAAAACCAGAGCAGCAGTTGAGAAAGCAATGCCGTGGTCGGGTAATATAATCAAAAGTCTCGACTTATGATTGGATATTTAAAGTATATCATACTTCGATATGACAAATAATTTGCATGTCTAACGTACGTCTTAAATGAAGAAGCAGTAAATTTTATAAAACAAGATGGCCGACACTGAAAACCAGAGCAGCAGTTGAGAAAGCAATGCCGTTGTCGGGGTAATATAATCAAAAGTCTCGACTTATGATTGGATATTTAAAGTATATCATACTTCGATATGACAAATAATTTGCATGTCTAACGTATATTACGTCTTAAATGAAGAAGCAGTAAATTTTATAAAACAAGATGGCCGACACTGAAAACCAGAGCAGCAGTTGAGAAAGCAATGCCGTGGTCGGGGTAATATAATCAAAAGTCTCGACTTATGATTGGATATTTAAAGTATATCATACTTCGATATGACAAATAATTTGCATGTCTAACGTACGTCTTAAATGAAGAAGCAGTAAATTTTATAAAACAAGATGGCCGACACTGAAAACCAGAGCAGCAGTTGAGAAAGCAATGCCGTGGTCGGGGTAATATAATCAAAAGTCTCGACTTATGATTGGATATTTAAAGTATATCATACTTCGATATGACAAATAATTTGCATGTCTAACGTACGTCTTAAATGAAGAAGCAGTAAATTTTATAAAACAAGATGGCCGACACTGAAAACCAGAGCAGCAGTTGAGAAAGCAATGCCGTTGTCGGGGTAATATAATCAAAAGTCTCGACTTATGATTGGATATTTAAAGTATATCATACTTCGATATGACAAATAATTTGCATGTCTAACGTATATTACGTCTTAAATGAAGAAGCAGTAAATTTTATAAAACAAGATGGCCGACACAGTAAATTTTATAAAACAAGATGGCCGACACTGAAAACCAGAGCAGCAGTTGAGAAAGCAATGCCGTTGTCGGGGTAATATAATCAAAAGTCTCGACTTATGATTGGATATTTAAAGTATATCATACTTCGATATGACAAATAATTTGCATGTCTAACGTACGTCTTAAATGAAGAAGCAGTAAATTTTATAAAACAAGATGGCCGACACTGAAAACCAGAGCAGCAGTTGAGAAAGCAATGCCGTGGTCGGGGTAATATAATCAAAAGTCTCGACTTATGATTGGATATTTAAAGTATATCATACTTCGATATGACAAATAATTTGCATGTCTAACGTACGTCTTAAATGAAGAAGCAGTAAATTTTATAAAACAAGATGGCCGACACTGAAACCAGAGCAGCAGTTGAGAAAGCAATGCCGTTGTCGGGGTAATATAATCAAAAGTCTCGACTTATGATTGGATATTTAAAGTATATCATACTTCGATATGACAAATAATTTGCATGTCTAACGTACGTCTTAAATGAAGAAGCAGTAAATTTTATAAAACAAGATGGCCGACACTGAAAACCAGAGCAGCAGTTGAGAAAGCAATGCCGTGGTCGGGGTAATATAATCAAAAGTCTCGACTTATGATTGGATATTTAAAGTATATCATACTTCGATATGACAAATAATTTGCATGTCTAACGTATATTACGTCTTAAATGAAGAAGCAGTAAATTTTATAAAACAAGATGGCCGACACTGAAAACCAGAGCAGCAGTTGAGAAAGCAATGCCGTGGTCGGGGTAATATAATCAAAAGTCTCGACTTATGATTGGATATTTAAAGTATATCATACATCGATATGACAAATAATTTGCATGTCTAACGTATATTACGTCTTAAATGAAGAAGCAGTAAATTTTATAAAACAAGATGGCCGACGCTGATAACACGAGCAGCAGTTGAGAAAGCAATGCCGTGTCGGGGTAATATAATCAAAAGTCTCGACTTATGATTGGATATTTAAAGTATATCATACTTCGATATGACAAATAATTTGCATGTCTAACGTATATTACGTCTTAAATGAAGAAGCAGTAAATTTTATAAAACAAGATGGCCGACACTGAAAACCAGAGCAGCAGTTGAGAAAGCAATGCCGTTGTCGGGGTAATATAATCAAAAGTCTCGACTTATGATTGGATATTTAAAGTATATCATACATCGATATGACAAATAATTTGCATGTCTAACGTATATTACGTCTTAAATGAAGAAGCAGTAAATTTTATAAAACAAGATGGCGACACAGTAAATTTTATAAACAAGATGGCGACACTGAAAACCAGAGCAGCAGTTGAGAAAGCAATGCCGTGGTCGGGGTAATATAATCAAAAGTCTCGACTTATGATTGGATATTTAAAGTATATCATACTTCGATATGACAAATAATTTGCATGTCTAACGTACGTCTTAAATGAAGAAGCAGTAAATTTTATAAAACAAGATGGCCGACACTGAAAACCAGAGCAGCAGTTGAGAAAGCAATGCCGTGGTCGGGGTAATATAATCAAAAGTCTCGACTTATGATTGGATATTTAAAGTATATCATACTTCGATATGACAAATAATTTGCATGTCTAACGTATATTACGTCTTAAATGAAGAAGCAGTAAATTTTATAAAACAAGATGGCCGACACAGTAAATTTTATAAAACAAGATGCCGACACTGAAAACCAGAGCAGCAGTTGAGAAAGCAATGCCGTGGTCGGGGTAATATAATCAAAAGTCTCGACTTATGATTGGATATTTAAAGTATATCATACTTCGATATGACAAATAATTTGCATGTCTAACGTACGTCTTAAATGAAGAAGCAGTAAATTTTATAAACAAGATGGCCGACACTGAAAACCAGAGCAGCAGTTGAGAAAGCAATGCCGTGGTTGGGGTAATATAATCAAAAGTCTCGACTTATGATTGGATATTTAAAGTATATCATACTTCGATATGACAAATAATTTGCATGTCTAACGTACGTCTTAAATGAAGAAGCAGTAAATTTTATAAAACAAGATGGCCGACACTGAAAACCAGAGCAGCAGTTGAGAAAGCAATGCCGTTGTCGGGGTAATATAATCAAAAGTCTCGACTTATGATTGGATATTTAAAGTATATCATACTTCGATATGACAAATAATTTGCATGTCTAACGTATATTACGTCTTAAATGAAGAAGCAGTAAATTTTATAAAACAAGATGGCCGACACTGAAAACCAGAGCAGCAGTTGAGAAAGCAATGCCGTGGTCGGGGTAATATAATCAAAAGTCTCGACTTATGATTGGATATTTAAAGTATATCATACTTCGATATGACAAATAATTTGCATGTCTAACGTATATTACGTCTTAAATGAAGAAGCAGTAAATTTTATAAAACAAGATGGCCGACACTGAAAACCAGAGCAGCAGTTGAGAAAGCAATGCCGTTGTCGGGGTAATATAATCAAAAGTCTCGACTTATGATTGGATATTTAAAGTATATCATACATCGATAAATGATATGACAAATAATTTGCATGTCTCACGTATATTACGTCTTAATGAAGAAGCAGTTAATTTTATAAAACAAGATGGCCGACACAGTAAAATTTTATAAAAACAAGATGCGACACAGTAAATTTTATAAAACAAGATGGCCGACACTGAAAACCAGAGCAGCAGTTGAGAAAGCAATGCCGTGGTTGGGGTAATATAATCAAAAGTCTCGACTTATGATTGGATATTTAAAGTATATCATACTTCGATATGACAAATAATTTGCATGTCTAACGTATATTACGTCTTAAATGAAGAAGCAGTAAATTTTATAAAACAAGATGGCCGACACTGAAAACCAGAGCAGCAGTTGAGAAAGCAATGCCGTTGTCGGGGTAATATAATCAAAAGTCTCGACTTATGATTGGATATTTAAAGTATATCATACATCGATATGACAAATAATTTGCATGTCTCACGTATATTACGTCTTAAATGAAGAAGCAGTAAATTTTATAAACAAGATGGCCGACACAGTAAATTTTATAAAACAAGATGGCCGACACTGAAAACCAGAGCAGCAGTTGAGAAAGCAATGCCGTGGTCGGGGTAATATAATCAAAAGTCTCGACTTATGATTGGATATTTAAAGTATATCATACTTCGATATGACAAATAATTTGCATGTCTAACGTACGTCTTAAATGAAGAAGCAGTAAATTTTATAAAACAAGATGGCCGACACTGAAAACCAGAGCAGCAGTTGAGAAAGCAATGCCGTGGTCGGGGTAATATAATCAAAAGTCTCGACTTATGATTGGATATTTAAAGTATATCATACTTCGATATGACAAATAATTTGCATGTCTAACGTATATTACGTCTTAAATGAAGAAGCAGTAAATTTTATAAAACAAGATGGCCGACACAGTAAAATAAAACAGATGCAGACACTGAAAACAGAGCAGCAGTTGAGAAGCAATGCCGTTGTCGGGGTAATATAATCAAAAGTCTCGACTTATGATTGGATATTTAAAGTATATCATACTTCGATATGACAAATAATTTGCATGTCTAACGTACGTCTTAAATGAAGAAGCAGTAAATTTTATAAAACAAGATGGCCGACACTGAAAACCAGAGCAGCAGTTGAGAAAGCAATGCCGTGGTCGGGGTAATATAATCAAAAGTCTCGACTTATGATTGGATATTTAAAGTATATCATACTTCGATATGACAAATAATTTGCATGTCTAACGTACGTCTTAAATGAAGAAGCAGTAAATTTTATAAAACAAGATGGCCGACACTGAAAACCAGAGCAGCAGTTGAGAAAGCAATGCCGTGTCGGGGTAATATAATCAAAAGTCTCGACTTATGATTGGATATTTAAAGTATATCATACTTCGATATGACAAATAATTTGCATGTCTAACGTATATTACGTCTTAAATGAAGAAGCAGTAAATTTTATAAAACAAGATGGCCGACACTGAAAACCAGAGCAGCAGTTGAGAAAGCAATGCCGTGGTCGGGGTAATATAATCAAAAGTCTCGACTTATGATTGGATATTTAAAGTATATCATACTTCGATATGACAAATAATTTGCATGTCTAACGTATATTACGTCTTAAATGAAGAAGCAGTAAATTTTATAAAACAAGATGGCCGACACTGAAAACCAGAGCAGCAGTTGAGAAAGCAATGCCGTTGTCGGGGTAATATAATCAAAAGTCTCGACTTATGATTGGATATTTAAAGTATATCATACATCGATATGACAAATAATTTGCATGTCTCACGTATATTACGTCTTAAATGAAGAAGCAGTAAATTTTATAAAACAAGATGGCCGACACAGTAAATTTTATAAAACAAGATGCCGAACAGTTAAATTTATAAAACAAGATGGCGACACTGAAAACCAGAGCAGCAGTTGAGAAAGCAATGCCGTGGTTGGGGTAATATAATCAAAAGTCTCGACTTATGATTGGATATTTAAAGTATATCATACTTCGATATGACAAATAATTTGCATGTCTAACGTACGTCTTAAATGAAGAAGCAGTAAATTTATAAAAACAAGATGGCCGACACTGAAACCAGAGCAGCAGTTGAGAAAGCAATGCCGTTGTCGGGGTAATATAATCAAAAGTCTCGACTTATGATTGGATATTTAAAGTATATCATACTTCGATATGACAAATAATTTGCATGTCTAACGTATATTACGTTTAAATGAAAAGCAGTAAATTTTATAAAACAAGATGGCCGACACTGAAAACAAGAGCAGCAGTTGAGAAAGCAATGCCGTTGTCGGGGTAATATAATCAAAAGTCTCGACTTATGATTGGATATTTAAAGTATATCATACTTCGATATGACAAATAATTTGCATGTCTCACGTATATTACGTCTTAAATGAAGAAGCAGTAAATTTTATAAAACAAGATGGCCGACACTGAAAACCGAGCAGCAGTTGAGAAAGCAATGCCGTTGTCGGGGTAATATAATCAAAAGTCTCGACTTATGATTGGATATTTAAAGTATATCATACTTCGATATGACAAATAATTTGCATGTCTAACGTATATTACGTCTTAAATGAAGAAGCAGTAAATTTTATAAAACAAGATGGCCGACACTGAAAACCAGAGCAGCAGTTGAGAAAGCAATGCCGTTGTCGGGGTAATATAATCAAAAGTCTCGACTTATGATTGGATATTTAAAGTATATCATACTTCGATATGACAAATAATTTGCATGTCTAACGTATACGTCTTAAATGAAGAAGCAGTAAATTTTATAAAACAAGATGGCCGACACTGAAAACCAGAGCAGCAGTTGAGAAAGCAATGCCGTTGTCGGGGTAATATAATCAAAAGTCTCGACTTATGATTGGATATTTAAAGTATATCATACTTCGATATGACAAATAATTTGCATGTCTAACGTACGTCTTAAATGAAGAAGCAGTAAATTTTATAAAACAAGATGGCCGACACTGAAAACCAGAGCAGCAGTTGAGAAAGCAATGCCGTGGTCGGGGTAATATAATCAAAAGTCTCGACTTATGATTGGATATTTAAAGTATATCATACTTCGATATGACAAATAATTTGCATGTCTAACGTATATTACGTCTTAAATGAAGAAGCAGTAAATTTTATAAAACAAGATGGCCGACACTGAAAACCAGAGCAGCAGTTGAGAAAGCAATGCCGTTGTCGGGGTAATATAATCAAAAGTCTCGACTTATGATTGGATATTTAAAGTATATCATACTTCGATATGACAAATAATTTGCATGTCTAACGTACGTCTTAAATGAAGAAGCAGTAAATTTTATAAAACAAGATGGCCGACACTGAAAACCAGAGCAGCAGTTGAGAAAGCAATGCCGTGGTCGGGGTAATATAATCAAAAGTCTCGACTTATGATTGGATATTTAAAAGTATATCATACTTCGATATGACAAATAATTTGCATGTCTAACGTATATTACGTCTTAAATGAAGAAGCAGTAAATTTTATAAAACAAGATGGCCGACACTGAAAACCAGAGCAGCAGTTGAGAAAGCAATGCCGTTGTCGGGGTAATATAATCAAAAGTCTCGACTTATGATTGGATATTTAAAGTATATCATACATCGATATGACAAATAATTTGCATGTCTAACGTATATTACGTCTTAAATGAAGAAGCAGTAAATTTTATAAAACAAGATGGCCGACACAGTAAATTTTATAAAACAAGATGGCCGACACTGAAAACCAGAGCAGCAGTTGAGAAAGCAATGCCGTGGTTGGGGTAATATAATCAAAAGTCTCGACTTATGATTGGATATTTAAAGTATATCATACTTCGATATGACAAATAATTTGCATGTCTAACGTACGTCTTAAATGAAGAAGCAGTAAATTTTATAAAACAAGATGGCCGACACTGAAAACCAGAGCAGCAGTTGAGAAAGCAATGCCGTTGTCGGGGTAATATAATCAAAAGTCTCGACTTATGATTGGATATTTAAAGTATATCATACTTCGATATGACAAATAATTTGCATGTCTAACGTATATTACGTCTTAAATGAAGAAGCAGTAAATTTTATAAAACAAGATGGCCGACACTGAAAACCAGAGCAGCAGTTGAGAAAGCAATGCCGTGGTCGGGGTAATATAATCAAAAGTCTCGACTTATGATTGGATATTTAAAGTATATCATACATCGATATGACAAATAATTTGCATGTCTAACGTATATTACGTCTTAAATGAAAAGCAGTAAATTTTATAAAACAAGATGGCCGACACTGATAAACCAGAGCAGCAGTTGAGAAAGCAATGCCGTTGTCGGGTAATATAATCAAAAGTCTCGACTTATGATTGGATATTTAAAGTATATCATACTTCGATATGACAAATAATTTGCATGTCTAACGTATATTACGTCTTAAATGAAGAAGCAGTAAATTTTATAAAACAAGATGGCCGACACTGAAAACCAGAGCAGCAGTTGAGAAAGCAATGCCGTTGTCGGGGTAATATAATCAAAAGTCTCGACTTATGATTGGATATTTAAAGTATATCATACTTCGATATGACAAATAATTTGCATGTCTAACGTACGTCTTAAATGAAGAAGCAGTAAATTTTATAAAACAAGATGGCCGACACTGAAAACCAGAGCAGCAGTTGAGAAAGCAATGCCGTTGGTCGGGGTAATATAATCAAAAGTCTCGACTTATGATTGGATATTTAAAGTATATCATACTTCGATATGACAAATAATTTGCATGTCTAACGTACGTCTTAAATGAAGAAGCAGTAAATTTTATAAAACAAGATGGCCGACACTGAAAACCAGAGCAGCAGTTGAGAAAGCAATGCCGTGGTTGGGGTAATATAATCAAAAGTCTCGACTTATGATTGGATATTTAAAGTATATCATACTTCGATATGACAAATAATTTGCATGTCTAACGTATATTACGTCTTAAATGAAGAAGCAGTAAATTTTATAAAACAAGATGGCCGACACTGAAAACCAGAGCAGCAGTTGAGAAAGCAATGCCGTTGTCGGGGTAATATAATCAAAAGTCTCGACTTATGATTGGATATTTAAAGTATATCATACTTCGATATGACAAATAATTTGCATGTCTAACGTACGTCTTAAATGAAGAAGCAGTAAATTTTATAAAACAAGATGGCCGACACTGAAAACCAGAGCAGCAGTTGAGAAAGCAATGCCGTTGTCGGGGTAATATAATCAAAAGTCTCGACTTATGATTGGATATTTAAAGTATATCATACTTCGATATGACAAATAATTTGCATGTCTAACGTATATTACGTCTTAAATGAAGAAGCAGTAAATTTTATAAAACAAGATGGCCGACACTGAAAACCAGAGCAGCAGTTGAGAAAGCAATGCCGTTGTCGGGGTAATATAATCAAAAGTCTCGACTTATGATTGGATATTTAAAGTATATCATACATCGATATGACAAATAATTTGCATGTCTCACGTATATTACGTCTTAAATGAAGAAGCAGTAAATTTTATAAAACAAGATGGCCGACACAGTAATTTTTAAAACAAGATGGCCGACACTGAAAACCAGAGCAGCAGTTGAGAAAGCAATGCCGTGGTTGGGGTAATATAATCAAAAGTCTCGACTTATGATTGGATATTTAAAGTATATCATACTTCGATATGACAAATAATTTGCATGTCTAACGTATATTACGTCTTAAATGAAGAAGCAGTAAATTTTATAAAACAAGATGGCCGACACTGAAAACCAGAGCAGCAGTTGAGAAAGCAATGCCGTTGTCGGGGTAATATAATCAAAAGTCTCGACTTATGATTGGATATTTAAAGTATATCATACTTCGATATGACAAATAATTTGCATGTCTAACGTATATTACGTCTTAAATGAAGAAGCAGTAAATTTTATAAAACAAGATGGCCGACACTGAAAACCGAGCAGCAGTTGAGAAAGCAATGCCGTGGTCGGGGTAATATAATCAAAAGTCTCGACTTATGATTGGATATTTAAAGTATATCATACTTCGATATGACAAATAATTTGCATGTCTAACGTATATTACGTCTTAAATGAAGAAGCAGTAAATTTTATAAAACAAGATGGCCGACACTGAAAACCAGAGCAGCAGTTGAGAAAGCAATGCCGTGTCGGGGTAATATAATCAAAAGTCTCGACTTATGATTGGATATTTAAAGTATATCATACTTCGATATGACAAATAATTTGCATGTCTAACGTACGTCTTAAATGAAGAAGCAGTAAATTTTATAAAACAAGATGGCCGACACTGAAAACCAGAGCAGCAGTTGAGAAAGCAATGCCGTGGTCGGGGTAATATAATCAAAAGTCTCGACTTATGATTGGATATTTAAAGTATATCATACTTCGATATGACAAATAATTTGCATGTCTAACGTACGTCTTAAATGAAGAAGCAGTAAATTTTATAAAACAAGATGGCCGACACTGAAAACCAGAGCAGCAGTTGAGAAAGCAATGCCGTTGTCGGGGTAATATAATCAAAGTCTCGACTTATGATTGGATATTTAAAGTATATCATACTTCGATATGACAAATAATTTGCATGTCTAACGTATATTACGTCTTAAATGAAGAAGCAGTAAATTTTATAAAACAAGATGGCCGACACTGAAAACCAGAGCAGCAGTTGAGAAAGCAATGCCGTTGTCGGGGTAATATAATCAAAAGTCTCGACTTATGATTGGATATTTAAAGTATATCATACTCGATATGACAAATAATTTGCATGTCTAACGTACGTCTTAAATGAAGAAGCAGTAAATTTTATAAAACAAGATGGCCGACACTGAAAACCAGAGCAGCAGTTGAGAAAGCAATGCCGTGGTCGGGGTAATATAATCAAAAGTCTCGACTTATGATTGGATATTTAAAGTATATCATACTTCGATATGACAAATAATTTGCATGTCTAACGTATATTACGTCTTAAATGAAGAAGCAGTAAATTTTATAAAACAAGATGGCCGACACTGAAAACCAGAGCAGCAGTTGAGAAAGCAATGCCGTTGTCGGGGTAATATAATCAAAAGTCTCGACTTATGATTGGATATTTAAAGTATATCATACATCGATATGACAAATAATTTGCATGTCTCACGTATATTACGTCTTAAATGAAGAAGCAGTAAATTTATAAAACAAGATGGCCGACACAGTAAATTTTATAAAACAAGATGGCCGACACTGAAAACCAGAGCAGCAGTTGAGAAAGCAATGCCGTGGTTGGGGTAATATAATCAAAAGTCTCGACTTATGATTGGATATTTAAAGTATATCATACTTCGATATGACAAATAATTTGCATGTCTAACGTACGTCTTAAATGAAGAAGCAGTAAATTTTATAAAACAAGATGGCCGACACTGAAAACCAGAGCAGCAGTTGAGAAAGCAATGCCGTGGTCGGGGTAATATAATCAAAAGTCTCGACTTATGATTGGATATTTAAAGTATATCATACTTCGATATGACAAATAATTTGCATGTCTAACGTACGTCTTAAATGAAGAAGCAGTAAATTTTATAAAACAAGATGGCCGACACTGAAAACCAGAGCAGCAGTTGAGAAAGCAATGCCGTGGTCGGGGTAATATAATCAAAAGTCTCGACTTATGATTGGATATTTAAAGTATATCATACTTCGATATGACAAATAATTTGCATGTCTAACGTATATTACGTCTTAAATGAAGAAGCAGTAAATTTTATAAAACAAGATGGCCGACACTGAAAACACGAGCAGCAGTTGAGAAAGCAATGCCGTTGTCGGGGTAATATAATCAAAAGTCTCGACTTATGATTGGATATTTAAAGTATATCATACATCGATATGACAAATAATTTGCATGTCTCGTATATTACGTCTTAAATGAAGAAGCAGTAAATTTTATAAAACAAGATGGCCGACACTGAAAACCAGAGCAGCAGTTGAGAAAGCAATGCCGTTGTCGGGGTAATATAATCAAAAGTCTCGACTTATGATTGGATATTTAAAGTATATCATACTTCGATATGACAAATAATTTGCATGTCTAACGTATATTACGTCTTAAATGAAAAGCAGTAAATTTTATAAAACAAGATGGCCGACACTGAAAACCGAGCAGCAGTTGAGAAAGCAATGCCGTTGTCGGGGTAATATAATCAAAAGTCTCGACTTATGATTGGATATTTAAAGTATATCATACTTCGATATGACAAATAATTTGCATGTCTAACGTATATTACGTCTTAAATGAAGAAGCAGTAAATTTTATAAAACAAGATGGCCGACACTGAAAACCAGAGCAGCAGTTGAGAAAGCAATGCCGTGGTCGGGGTAATATAATCAAAAGTCTCGACTTATGATTGGATATTTAAAGTATATCATACTTCGATATGACAAATAATTTGCATGTCTAACGTACGTCTTAAATGAAGAAGCAGTAAATTTTATAAAACAAGATGGCCGACACTGAAACCAGAGCAGCAGTTGAGAAAGCAATGCCGTGTTGGGGTAATATAATCAAAAGTCTCGACTTATGATTGGATATTTAAAGTATATCATACTTCGATATGACAAATAATTTGCATGTCTAACGTACGTCTTAAATGAAGAAGCAGTAAATTTTATAAAAACAAGATGGCCGACACTGAAAACCAGAGCAGCAGTTGAGAAAGCAATGCCGTGGTCGGGGTAATATAATCAAAAGTCTCGACTTATGATTGGATATTTAAAGTATATCATACTTCGATATGACAAATAATTTGCATGTCTAACGTATACGTCTTAAATGAAGAAGCAGTAAATTTTATAAAACAAGATGGCCGACACTGAAACCAGAGCAGCAGTTGAGAAAGCAATGCCGTGGTCGGGGTAATATAATCAAAAGTCTCGACTTATGATTGGATATTTAAAGTATATCATACTTCGATATGACAAATAATTTGCATGTCTAACGTACGTCTTAAATGAAGAAGCAGTAAATTTTATAAAACAAGATGGCCGACACTGAAACCAGAGCAGCAGTTGAGAAAGCAATGCCGTTGTCGGGGTAATATAATCAAAAGTCTCGACTTATGATTGGATATTTAAAGTATATCATACTTCGATATGACAAAAATTTGCATGTCTAACGTATATTACGTCTTAAATGAAGAAGCAGTAATTTTATAAAACAAGATGGCCGACAGTAAATTTTATAAAAACAAGATGGCCGACACTGAAAACCAGAGCAGCAGTTGAGAAAGCAATGCCGTGGTCGGGGTAATATAATCAAAAGTCTCGACTTATGATTGGATATTTAAAGTATATCATACTTCGATATGACAAATAATTTGCATGTCTAACGTACGTCTTAAATGAAGAAGCAGTAAATTTTATAAAACAAGATGGCCGACACTGAAAACCAGCAGCAGTTGAGAAAGCAATGCCGTGGTCGGGGTAATATAATCAAAAGTCTCGACTTATGATTGGATATTTAAAGTATATCATACTTCGATATGACAAATAATTTGCATGTCTAACGTATATTACGTCTTAAATGAAGAAGCAGTAAATTTTATAAAACAAGATGGCCGACACTGAAAACGAGCAGCAGTTGAGAAAGCAATGCCGTTGTCGGGTAATATAATCAAAAGTCTCGACTTATGATTGGATATTTAAAGTATATCATACTTCGATATGACAAATAATTTGCATGTCTAACGTATATTACGTCTTAAATGAAGAAGCAGTAAATTTTATAAACAAGATGGCACACAGTAAAAAACAAGATGGCCGACACTGAAAACCAGAGCAGCAGTTGAGAAAGCAATGCCGTGGTCGGGGTAATATAATCAAAAGTCTCGACTTATGATTGGATATTTAAAGTATATCATACTTCGATATGACAAATAATTTGCATGTCTAACGTACGTCTTAAATGAAGAAGCAGTAAATTTTATAAAACAAGATGGCCGACACTGAAAACCAGAGCAGCAGTTGAGAAAGCAATGCCGTTGTCGGGGTAATATAATCAAAAGTCTCGACTTATGATTGGATATTTAAAGTATATCATACATCGATATGACAAATAATTTGCATGTCTAACGTATATTACGTCTTAAATGAAGAAGCAGTAAATTTTATAAAACAAGATGGCCGACACTGAAAACCAGAGCAGCAGTTGAGAAAGCAATGCCGTTGTCGGGGTAATATAATCAAAAGTCTCGACTTATGATTGGATATTTAAAGTATATCATACATCGATATGACAAATAATTTGCATGTCTCAACGTATATTACGTCTTAAATGAAGAAGCAGTAAATTTTATAAAACAAGATGGCCGACACAGTAAATTTATAAAACAAGATGGCCGACACTGAAAACCAGAGCAGCAGTTGAGAAAGCAATGCCGTGGTCGGGGTAATATAATCAAAAGTCTCGACTTATGATTGGATATTTAAAGTATATCATACTTCGATATGACAAATAATTTGCATGTCTAACGTACGTCTTAAATGAAGAAGCAGTAAATTTTATAAAACAAGATGGCCGACACTGAAAACCAGAGCAGCAGTTGAGAAAGCAATGCCGTTGTCGGGGTAATATAATCAAAAGTCTCGACTTATGATTGGATATTTAAAGTATATCATACTTCGATATGACAAATAATTTGCATGTCTAACGTATATTACGTCTTAAATGAAGAAGCAGTAAATTTTATAAAACAAGATGGCCGACACAGTAAATTTTATAAAACAAGATGGCCGACACTGAAAACCAGAGCAGCAGTTGAGAAAGCAATGCCGTGGTCGGGGTAATATAATCAAAAGTCTCGACTTATGATTGGATATTTAAAGTATATCATACTTCGATATGACAAATAATTTGCATGTCTAACGTACGTCTTAAATGAAGAAGCAGTAAATTTTATAAAACAAGATGGCCGACACTGAAAACCAGAGCAGCAGTTGAGAAAGCAATGCCGTGGTCGGGGTAATATAATCAAAAGTCTCGACTTATGATTGGATATTTAAAGTATATCATACTTCGATATGACAAATAATTTGCATGTCTAACGTACGTCTTAAATGAAGAAGCAGTAAATTTTATAAAACAAGATGGCCGACACTGAAAACCAGAGCAGCAGTTGAGAAAGCAATGCCGTTGTCGGGGTAATATAATCAAAAGTCTCGACTTATGATTGGATATTTAAAGTATATCATACATCGATATGACAAATAATTTGCATGTCTAACGTATATTACGTCTTAAATGAAGAAGCAGTAAATTTTATAAAACAAGATGGCCGACACTGAAAACCAGAGCAGCAGTTGAGAAAGCAATGCCGTGGTCGGGGTAATATAATCAAAAGTCTCGACTTATGATTGGATATTTAAAGTATATCATACTTCGATATGACAAATAATTTGCATGTCTAACGTATATTACGTCTTAAATGAAGAAGCAGTAAATTTTATAAAACAAGATGGCCGACACTGAAAACCAGAGCAGCAGTTGAGAAAGCAATGCCGTTGTCGGGGTAATATAATCAAAAGTCTCGACTTATGATTGGATATTTAAAGTATATCATACATCGATATGACAAATAATTTGCATGTCTCACGTATATTACGTCTTAAATGAAGAAGCAGTAAATTTTATAAAACAAGATGGCCGACACAGTAAATTTTATAAAACACCGACACAGTAATTTTATAAAACAAATGGCCGACACTGAAAACCAGAGCAGCAGTTGAGAAAGCAATGCCGTGGTTGGGGTAATATAATCAAAAGTCTCGACTTATGATTGGATATTTAAAGTATATCATACTTCGATATGACAAATAATTTGCATGTCTAACGTATATTACGTCTTAAATGAAGAAGCAGTAAATTTTATAAAACAAGATGGCCGACACTGAAAACCAGAGCAGCAGTTGAGAAAGCAATGCCGTTGTCGGGGTAATATAATCAAAAGTCTCGACTTATGATTGGATATTTAAAGTATATCATACTTCGATATGACAAATAATTTGCATGTCTAACGTATATTACGTCTTAAATGAAGAAGCAGTAAATTTTATAAAACAAGATGGCACAGTAAATTTATAAACAAGATGGCCGACACTGAAAACCAGAGCAGCAGTTGAGAAAGCAATGCCGTGGTGGGGTAATATAATCAAAAGTCTCGACTTATGATTGGATATTTAAAGTATATCATACTTCGATATGACAAATAATTTGCATGTCTAACGTACGTCTTAAATGAAGAAGCAGTAAATTTTATAAAACAAGATGGCCGACACTGAAAACCAGAGCAGCAGTTGAGAAAGCAATGCCGTTGTCGGGGTAATATAATCAAAAGTCTCGACTTATGATTGGATATTTAAAGTATATCATACTCGATATGACAAATAATTTGCATGTCTAACGTATATTACGTCTTAAATGAAGAAGCAGTAAATTTTATAAAACAAGATGGCCGACACAGTAAATTTATAAAACAGATGGCCGACACTGAAAACCAGAGCAGCAGTTGAGAAAGCAATGCCGTTGTCGGGGTAATATAATCAAAAGTCTCGACTTATGATTGGATATTTAAAGTATATCATACTTCGATATGACAAATAATTTGCATGTCTAACGTACGTCTTAAATGAAGAAGCAGTAAATTTTATAAAACAAGATGGCCGACACTGAAAACCAGAGCAGCAGTTGAGAAAGCAATGCCGTGGTCGGGGTAATATAATCAAAAGTCTCGACTTATGATTGGATATTTAAAGTATATCATACTTCGATATGACAAATAATTTGCATGTCTAACGTACGTCTTAAATGAAGAAGCAGTAAATTTTATAAAACAAGATGGCCGACACTGAAAACAGAGCAGCAGTTGAGAAAGCAATGCCGTTGTCGGGGTAATATAATCAAAAGTCTCGACTTATGATTGGATATTTAAAGTATATCATACATCGATATGACAAATAATTTGCATGTCTAACGTATATTACGTCTTAAATGAAGAAGCAGTAAATTTTATAAAACAAGATGGCCGACACTGAAAACCAGAGCAGCAGTTGAGAAAGCAATGCCGTGGTCGGGGTAATATAATCAAAAGTCTCGACTTATGATTGGATATTTAAAGTATATCATACTTCGATATGACAAATAATTTGCATGTCTAACGTATATTACGTCTTAAATGAAGAAGCAGTAAATTTTATAAAACAAGATGGCCGACACTGAAAACCAGAGCAGCAGTTGAGAAAGCAATGCCGTTGTCGGGGTAATATAATCAAAAGTCTCGACTTATGATTGGATATTTAAAGTATATCATACATCGATATGACAAATAATTTGCATGTCTCACGTATATTACGTCTTAAATGAAGAAGCAGTAAATTTTATAAAACAAGATGGCCGACAAGTTTTTTATAAAAAAACAAGATGGCCGACACAGTAAATTTTATAAAACAAGATGGCCGACACTGAAAACCAGAGCAGCAGTTGAGAAAGCAATGCCGTGGTTGGGGTAATATAATCAAAAGTCTCGACTTATGATTGGATATTTAAAGTATATCATACTTCGATATGACAAATAATTTGCATGTCTAACGTACGTCTTAAATGAAGAAGCAGTAAATTTTATAAAACAAGATGGCCGACACTGAAAACCAGAGCAGCAGTTGAGAAAGCAATGCCGTGGTTGGGGTAATATAATCAAAAGTCTCGACTTATGATTGGATATTTAAAGTATATCATACTTCGATATGACAAATAATTTGCATGTCTAACGTACGTCTTAAATGAAGAAGCAGTAAATTTTATAAAACAAGATGGCCGACACTGAAAACCAGAGCAGCAGTTGAGAAAGCAATGCCGTGGTCGGGGTAATATAATCAAAAGTCTCGACTTATGATTGGATATTTAAAGTATATCATACTTCGATATGACAAATAATTTGCATGTCTAACGTATATTACGTCTTAAATGAAGAAGCAGTAAATTTTATAAAACAAGATGGCCGACACTGAAAACCAGAGCAGCAGTTGAGAAAGCAATGCCGTGGTCGGGGTAATATAATCAAAAGTCTCGACTTATGATTGGATATTTAAAGTATATCATACTTCGATATGACAAATAATTTGCATGTCTAACGTATATTACGTCTTAAATGAAGAAGCAGTAAATTTTATAAAACAAGATGGCCGACACTGAAAACCAGAGCAGCAGTTGAGAAAGCAATGCCGTTGTCGGGGTAATATAATCAAAAGTCTCGACTTATGATTGGATATTTAAAGTATATCATACATCGATATGACAAATAATTTGCATGTCTAACGTATATTACGTCTTAAATGAAGAAGCAGCAGATAAATAAATTTTATAAAACAAGATGCCGACACTGAAAACAGAGCAGCAGTTGAGAAAGCAATGCCGTTGTCGGGGTAATATAATCAAAAGTCTCGACTTATGATTGGATATTTAAAGTATATCATACTTCGATATGACAAATAATTTGCATGTCTAACGTACGTCTTAAATGAAGAAGCAGTAAATTTTATAAAACAAGATGGCCGACACTGAAAACCAGAGCAGCAGTTGAGAAAGCAATGCCGTTGTCGGGGTAATATAATCAAAAGTCTCGACTTATGATTGGATATTTAAAGTATATCATACTTCGATATGACAAATAATTTGCATGTCTAACGTACGTCTTAAATGAAAAGCAGTAAATTTTATAAAACAAGATGGCCGACACTGAAAACCAGAGCAGCAGTTGAGAAAGCAATGCCGTTGTCGGGGTAATATAATCAAAAGTCTCGACTTATGATTGGATATTTAAAGTATATCATACTTCGATATGACAAATAATTTGCATGTCTAACGTACGTCTTAAATGAAGAAGCAGTAAATTTTATAAAACAAGATGCTCGACGCTGAAAACCAGAGCAGCAGTTGAGAAAGCAATGCCGTGGTCGGGGTAATATAATCAAAAGTCTCGACTTATGATTGGATATTTAAAATATATCATACTTCGATATGACAAATAATTTGCATGTCTAACGTATATTACGTCTTAAATGAAGAAGCAGTAAATTTTATAAAACAAGATGGCCGACACTGAAAACCAGAGCAGCAGTTGAGAAAGCAATGCCGTTGTCGGGGTAATATAATCAAAAGTCTCGACTTATGATTGGATATTTAAAGTATATCATACTTCGATATGACAAATAATTTGCATGTCTAACGTACGTCTTAAATGAAGAAGCAGTAAATTTTATAAAACAAGATGGCCGACACTGAAAACCAGAGCAGCAGTTGAGAAAGCAATGCCGTGGTCGGGGTAATATAATCAAAAGTCTCGACTTATGATTGGATATTTAAAGTATATCATACTTCGATATGACAAATAATTTGCATGTCTAACGTATATTACGTCTTAAATGAAGAAGCAGTAAATTTATAAAACAAGATGGCCGACACTGAAAACCAGAGCAGCAGTTGAGTAAGCAATGCCGTTGTCGGGGGTAATATAATCAAAAGTCTCGAATTATGATTGGATATTTAAAGTATATCATACATCGATATGACAAATAATTTGCATGTCTCTCGTATATTACGTCTTAAATGAAGAAGCAGTAAATTTTATAAAACAGATGGCCGACACAGTAAATTTTATAAAACAAGATGGCCGACACTGAAAACCAGAGCAGCAGTTGAGAAAGCAATGCCGTGGTTGGGGTAATATAATCAAAAGTCTTCGACTTATGATTGGATATTTAAAGTATATCATACTTCGATATGACAAATAATTTGCATGTCTAACGTACGTCTTAAATGAAGAAGCAGTAAATTTTATAAAACAAGATGGCCGACACTGAAAACCAGAGCAGCAGTTGAGAAAGCATGCAGTGGTCGGGGTAATATAATCAAAAGTCTCGACTTATGATTGGATATTAAAGTATATCATACTTCGATATGACAAATAATTGCATGTCTAACGTACGTCTTAATGAAGAAGCAGTAAATTTATAAAACAAGATGGCCGACCACTGAAAACCAGAGCAGCAGTTGAGAAAGCAATGCCGTGGTCGGGGTAATATAATCAAAAGTCTCGACTTATGATTGGATATTTAAAAGTATTCATACTTCGATATGACAAATAATTTGCATGTCTAACGTACGTCTTAAATGAAGAAGCAGTAAATTTTATAAAACAAGATGGCCGACACTGAAAACCAGAGCAGCAGTTGAGAAAGCAATGCAGTGGTCGGGGTAATATAATCAAAAGTCTCGACTTATGATTGGATATTTAAAGTATATCATACTTCGATATGACAAATAATTTGCATGTCTAACGTACGTCTTAAATGAAGAAGCAGTAAATTTTATAAAACAAGATGGCCGACACTGAAAACCAGAGCAGCAGTTGAGAAAGCAATGCCGTGGTCGGGGTAATATAATCAAAAGTCTCGACTTATGATTGGATATTTAAAGTATATCATACTTCGATATGACAAATAATTTGCATGTCTAACGTACGTCTTAAATGAAGAAGCAGTAAATTTTATAAAACAAGATGGCCGACACTGAAAACCAGAGCAGCAGTTGAGAAAGCAATGCCGTGGTCGGGGTAATATAATCAAAAGTCTCGACTTATGATTGGATATTTAAAGTATATCATACTTCGATATGACAAATAATTTGCATGTCTAACGTATATTACGTCTTAAGTGATAAAGCAGTAAATTGGTATAAAACAAGATGCTCGACGCTGATAACACCGAGCAGCCAGTTGAGAAAGCAATGCCGTTGTCGGGGTAATATAATCAAAAGTCTCGACTTATGATTGGATATTTAAAGTATATCATACATCGATATGACAAATAATTTGCATGTCTCACGTATATTACGTCTTAAGTGATAAAGCAGTAAATTGTATAAAACAAGATGCTCGACGCTGATAACACGAGCAGCAGTTGAGAAAGCAATGCCGTTGTCGGGGTAATATAATCAAAGTCTCGACTTATGATTGGATATTTAAAGTATATCATACTTCGATATACAAATTATTTGCATGTCTAACGTATATTACGTCTTAAATGAAGAAGCAGTAAATTTTATAAAACAAGATGGCCGACACTGAAAACCAGAGCAGCAGTTGAGTAAGCAATGCCGTTGTCGGGGTAATATAATCAAAAGTCTCGACTTATGATTGGATATTTAAAGTATATCATACTTCGATATGACAAATAATTTGCATGTCTAACGTACGTCTTAAATGAAGAAGCAGTAAATTTTATAAAACAAGAATGGCCGACACTGAAAACCAGAGCAGCAGTTGAGAAAGCAATGCCGTTGTCGGGGGTAATATAATCAAAAGTCTCGAATTATGATTGGATATTTAAAGTATATCATACTTCGATATGACAAATAATTTGCATGTCTAACGTACGTCTTAAATGAAGAAGCAGTAAATTTTATAAAACAAGATGGCGACACTGAAAACCAGAGCAGCAGTTGAGAAAGCAATGCCGTGGTTGGGGTAATATAATCAAAAGTCTCGACTTATGATTGGATATTTAAAATATATCATACTTCGATATGACAATAATTTGCATGTCTAACGTATATTACGTCTTAAATGAAGAAGCAGTAAATTTTATAAAACAAGATGGCCGACACTGAAAACCAGAGCAGCAGTTGAGTAAGCAATGCCGTTGTCGGGGTAATATAATCAAAAGTCTCGAATTATGATTGGATATTTAAAGTATATCATACATCGATATGACAAATAATTTGCATGTCTAACGTACGTCTTAAATGAAGAAGCAGTAAATTTTATAAAACAAGATGGCCGACACTGAAAACCAGAGCAGCAGTTGAGAAAGCAATGCCGTGGTCGGGGTAATATAATCAAAAGTCTCGACTTATGATTGGATATTTAAAATATATCATACTTCGATATGACAAATAATTTGCATGTCTAACGTATATTACGTCTTAAATGAAGAAGCAGTAAATTTTATAAAACAAGATGGCCGACACTGAAAACCAGAGCAGCAGTTGAGTAAGCAATGCCGTTGTCGGGGTAATATAATCAAAAGTCTCGAATTATGATTGGATATTTAAAGTATATCATACATCGATATGACAAATAATTTGCATGTCTCTCGTATATTACGTCTTAAATGAAGAAGCAGTAAATTTTATAAAACAAGATGGCCGACACAGTAAATTTTATAAAACAAGATGGCCGACACTGAAAACCAGAGCAGCAGTTGAGAAAGCAATGCCGTGGTTGGGGTAATATAATCAAAAGTCTCGACTTATGATTGGATATTTAAAGTATATCATACATCGATATGACAAATAATTTGCATGTCTCACGTATATTACGTCTTAAGTGATAAAGCAGTAAATTGTATAAAACAAGATGCTCGACGCTGATAACACGAGCAGCAGTTGAGAAAGCAATGCCGTTGTCGGGGTAATATAATCAAAAGTCTCGACTTATGATTGGATATTTAAAGTATATCATACATCGATATGACAAATAATTTGCATGTCTCACGTATATTACGTCTTAAGTGATAAAGCAGTAAATTGTATAAAACAAGATGCTCGACGCTGATAACACGAGCAGCAGTTGAGAAAGCAATGCCGTTGTCGGGGTAATATAATCAAAAGTCTCGACTTATGATTGGATATTTAAAGTATATCATACTTCGATATGACAAATTATTTGCATGTCTAACGTATATTACGTCTTAAATGAAGAAGCAGTAAATTTTATAAAACAAGATGGCCGACACTGAAAACCAGAGCAGCAGTTGAGTAAGCAATGCCGTTGTCGGGGTAATATAATCAAAAGTCTCGACTTATGATTGGATATTTAAAGTATATCATACTTCGATATGACAAATAATTTGCATGTCTAACGTACGTCTTAAATGAAGAAGCAGTAAATTTTATAAAACAAGATGGCCGACACTGAAAACCAGAGCAGCAGTTGAGAAAGCAATGCCGTTGTCGGGGTAATATAATCAAAAGTCTCGAATTATGATTGGATATTTAAAGTATATCATACTTCGATATGACAAATAATTTGCATGTCTAACGTACGTCTTAAATGAAGAAGCAGTAAATTTTATAAAACAAGATGGCCGACACTGAAAACCAGAGCAGCAGTTGAGAAAGCAATGCCGTGGTTGGGGTAATATAATCAAAAGTCTCGACTTATGATTGGATATTTAAAATATATCATACTTCGATATGACAAATAATTTGCATGTCTAACGTATATTACGTCTTAAATGAAGAAGCAGTAAATTTTATAAAACAAGATGGCCGACACTGAAAACCAGAGCAGCAGTTGAGTAAGCAATGCCGTTGTCGGGGTAATATAATCAAAAGTCTCGAATTATGATTGGATATTTAAAGTATATCATACATCGATATGACAAATAATTTGCATGTCTAACGTACGTCTTAAATGAAGAAGCAGTAAATTTTATAAAACAAGATGGCCGACACTGAAAACCAGAGCAGCAGTTGAGAAAGCAATGCCGTGGTCGGGGTAATATAATCAAAAGTCTCGACTTATGATTGGATATTTAAAATATATCATACTTCGATATGACAAATAATTTGCATGTCTAACGTATATTACGTCTTAAATGAAGAAGCAGTAAATTTTATAAAACAAGATGGCCGACACTGAAAACCAGAGCAGCAGTTGAGTAAGCAATGCCGTTGTCGGGGTAATATAATCAAAAGTCTCGAATTATGATTGGATATTTAAAGTATATCATACATCGATATGACAAATAATTTGCATGTCTCTCGTATATTACGTCTTAAATGAAGAAGCAGTAAATTTTATAAAACAAGATGGCCGACACAGTAAATTTTATAAAACAAGATGGCCGACACTGAAAACCAGAGCAGCAGTTGAGAAAGCAATGCCGTGGTTGGGGTAATATAATCAAAAGTCTCGACTTATGATTGGATATTTAAAGTATATCATACTTCGATATGACAAATAATTTGCATGTCTAACGTACGTCTTAAATGAAGAAGCAGTAAATTTTATAAAACAAGATGGCCGACACTGAAAACCAGAGCAGCAGTTGAGAAAGCAATGCAGTGGTCGGGGTAATATAATCAAAAGTCTCGACTTATGATTGGATATTTAAAGTATATCATACTTCGATATGACAAATAATTTGCATGTCTAACGTACGTCTTAAATGAAGAAGCAGTAAATTTTATAAAACAAGATGGCCGACACTGAAAACCAGAGCAGCAGTTGAGAAAGCAATGCCGTGGTCGGGGTAATATAATCAAAAGTCTCGACTTATGATTGGATATTTAAAGTATATCATACTTCGATATGACAAATAATTTGCATGTCTAACGTATATTACGTCTTAAGTGATAAAGCAGTAAATTGTATAAAACAAGATGCTCGACGCTGATAACACGAGCAGCAGTTGAGAAAGCAATGCCGTTGTCGGGGTAATATAATCAAAAGTCTCGACTTATGATTGGATATTTACAGTATATCATACATCAATATGACAAATAATTTGCATGTCTAACGTATATTACGTCTTAAATGAAGAAGCAGTAAATTTTATAAAACAAGATGGCCGACACTGAAAACCAGAGCAGCAGTTGAGATAGCAATGCCGTTGTCGGGGTAATATAATCAAAAGTCTCGACTTATGATTGGATATTTAAAGTATATCATACATCGATATGACAAATAATTTGCATGTCTCACGTATATTACGTCTTAAGTGATAAAGCAGTAAATTGTATAAAACAAGATGCTCGACGCTGATAACACGAGCAGCAGTTGAGAAAGCAATGCCGTTATCGGGGTAATATAATCAAAAGTCTCGACTTATGATTGGATATTTAAAGTATATCATACTTCGATATGACAAATTATTTGCATGTCTAACGTATATTACGTCTTAAATGAAGAAGCAGTAAATTTTATAAAACAAGATGGCCGACACTGAAAACCAGAGCAGCAGTTGAGAAAGCAATGCCGTGGTTGGGGTAATATAATCAAAAGTCTCGACTTATGATTGGATATTTAAAGTATATCATACATCGATATGACAAATAATTTGCATGTCTCACGTATATTACGTCTTAAGTGATAAAGCAGTAAATTGTATAAAACAAGATGCTCGACGCTGATAACACGAGCAGCAGTTGAGAAAGCAATGCCGTTATCGGGGTAATATAATCAAAAGTCTCGACTTATGATTGGATATTTAAAGTATATCATACTTCGATATGACAAATTATTTGCATGTCTAACGTATATTACGTCTTAAATGAAGAAGCAGTAAATTTTATAAAACAAGATGGCCGACACTGAAAACCAGAGCAGCAGTTGAGAAAGCAATGCCGTGGTTGGGGTAATATAATCAAAAGTCTCGACTTATGATTGGATATTTAAAATATATCATACTTCGATATGACAAATAATTTGCATGTCTAACGTACGTCTTAAATGAAGAAGCAGTAAATTTTATAAAACAAGATGGCCGACACTGAAAACCAGAGCAGCAGTTGAGAAAGCAATGCCGTGGTCGGGGTAATATAATCAAAAGTCTCGACTTATGATTGGATATTTAAAGTATATCATACATCGATATGACAAATAATTTGCATGTCTCACGTATATTACGTCTTAAGTGATAAAGCAGTAAATTGTATAAAACAAGATGCTCGACGCTGATAACACGAGCAGCAGTTGAGAAAGCAATGCCGTTATCGGGGTAATATAATCAAAAGTCTCGACTTATGATTGGATATTTAAAGTATATCATACTTCGATATGACAAATTATTTGCATGTCTAACGTATATTACGTCTTAAATGAAGAAGCAGTAAATTTTATAAAACAAGATGGCCGACACTGAAAACCAGAGCAGCAGTTGAGAAAGCAATGCCGTGGTTGGGGTAATATAATCAAAAGTCTCGACTTATGATTGGATATTTAAAGTATATCATACTTCGATATGACAAATAATTTGCATGTCTAACGTACGTCTTAAATGAAGAAGCAGTAAATTTTATAAAACAAGATGGCCGACACTGAAAACCAGAGCAGCAGTTGAGAAAGCAATGCCGTTGTCGGGGTAATATAATCAAAAGTCTCGACTTATGATTGGATATTTAAAGTATATCATACATCGATATGACAAATAATTTGCATGTCTAACGTATATTACGTCTTAAATGAAGAAGCAGTAAATTTTATAAAACAAGATGGCCGACACTGAAAACCAGAGCAGCAGTTGAGAAAGCAATGCCGTGGTCGGGGTAATATAATCAAAAGTCTCGACTTATGATTGGATATTTAAAATATATCATACTTCGATATGACAAATAATTTGCATGTCTAACGTATATTACGTCTTAAATGAAGAAGCAGTAAATTTTATAAAACAAGATGGCCGACACTGAAAACCAGAGCAGCAGTTGAGTAAGCAATGCCGTTGTCGGGGTAATATAATCAAAAGTCTCGAATTATGATTGGATATTTAAAGTATATCATACATCGATATGACAAATAATTTGCATGTCTCACGTATATTACGTCTTAAATGAAGAAGCAGTAAATTTTATAAAACAAGATGGCCGACACAGTAAATTTTATAAAACAAGATGGCCGACACAGTAAATTTTATAAAACAAGATGGCCGACACTGAAAACCAGAGCAGCAGTTGAGAAAGCAATGCCGTGGTTGGGGTAATATAATCAAAAGTCTCGACTTATGATTGGATATTTAAAGTATATCATACTTCGATATGACAAATAATTTGCATGTCTAACGTACGTCTTAAATGAAGAAGCAGTAAATTTTATAAAACAAGATGGCCGACACTGAAAACCAGAGCAGCAGTTGAGAAAGCAATGCCGTGGTTGGGGTAATATAATCAAAAGTCTCGACTTATGATTGGATATTTAAAGTATATCATACTTCGATATGAAAAATAATTTGCATGTCTAACGTACGTCTTAAATGAAGAAGCAGTAAATTTTATAAAACAAGATGGCCGACACTGAAAACCAGAGCAGCAGTTGAGAAAGCAATGCCGTTGTCGGGGTAATATAATCAAAAGTCTCGACTTATGATTGGATATTTAAAGTATATCATACATCGATATGACAAATAATTTGCATGTCTAACGTATATTACGTCTTAAATGAAGAAGCAGTAAATTTTATAAAACAAGATGGCCGACACTGAAAACCAGAGCAGCAGTTGAGAAAGCAATGCCGTGGTCGGGGTAATATAATCAAAAGTCTCGACTTATGATTGGATATTTAAAATATATCATACTTCGATATGACAAATAATTTGCATGTCTAACGTATATTACGTCTTAAATGAAGAAGCAGTAAATTTTATAAAACAAGATGGCCGACACTGAAAACCAGAGCAGCAGTTGAGTAAGCAATGCCGTTGTCGGGGTAATATAATCAAAAGTCTCGAATTATGATTGGATATTTAAAGTATATCATACATCGATATGACAAATAATTTGCATGTCTCACGTATATTACGTCTTAAATGAAGAAGCAGTAAATTTTATAAAACAAGATGGCCGACACAGTAAATTTTATAAAACAAGATGGCCGACACAGTAAATTTTATAAAACAAGATGGCCGACACTGAAAACCAGAGCAGCAGTTGAGAAAGCAATGCCGTGGTTGGGGTAATATAATCAAAAGTCTCGACTTATGATTGGATATTTAAAGTATATCATACTTCGATATGACAAATAATTTGCATGTCTAACGTACGTCTTAAATGAAGAAGCAGTAAATTTTATAAAACAAGATGGCCGACACTGAAAACCAGAGCAGCAGTTGAGAAAGCAATGCCGTGGTCGGGGTAATATAATCAAAAGTCTCGACTTATGATTGGATATTTAAAGTATATCATACTTCGATATGACAAATAATTTGCATGTCTAACGTATATTACGTCTTAAGTGATAAAGCAGTAAATTGTATAAAACAAGATGCTCGACGCTGATAACACGAGCAGCAGTTGAGAAAGCAATGCCGTTGTCGGGGTAATATAATCAAAAGTCTCGACTTATGATTGGATATTTAAAGTATATCATACATCGATATGACAAATAATTTGCATGTCTCACGTATATTACGTCTTAAGTGATAAAGCAGTAAATTGTATAAAACAAGATGCTCGACGCTGATAACACGAGCAGCAGTTGAGAAAGCAATGCCGTTGTCGGGGTAATATAATCAAAAGTCTCGACTTATGATTGGATATTTAAAGTATATCATACTTCGATATGACAAATTATTTGCATGTCTAACGTATATTACGTCTTAAATGAAGAAGCAGTAAATTTTATAAAACAAGATGGCCGACACTGAAAACCAGAGCAGCAGTTGAGTAAGCAATGCCGTTGTCGGGGTAATATAATCAAAAGTCTCGAATTATGATTGGATATTTAAAGTATATCATACATCGATATGACAAATAATTTGCATGTCTCACGTATATTACGTCTTAAATGAAGAAGCAGTAAATTTTATAAAACAAGATGGCCGACACAGTAAATTTTATAAAACAAGATGGCCGACACTGAAAACCAGAGAAGCAGTTGAGAAAGCAATGCCGTGGTTGGGGTAATATAATCAAAAGTCTCGAATTATGATTGGATATTTAAAGTATATCATACATCGATATGACAAATAATTTGCATGTCTCACGTATATTACGTCTTAAATGAAGAAGCAGTAAATTTTATAAAACAAGATGGCCGACACAGTAAATTTTATAAAACAAGATGGCCGACACTGAAAACCAGAGAAGCAGTTGAGAAAGCAATGCCGTGGTTGGGGTAATATAATCAAAAGTCTCGACTTATGATTGGATATTTAAAGTATATCATACTTCGATATGACAAATAATTTGCATGTCTAACGTACGTCTTAAATGAAGAAGCAGTAAATTTTATAAAACAAGATGGCCGACACTAAAAACCAGAGCAGCAGTTGAGAAAGCAATGCCGTGGTTGGGGTAATATAATCAAAAGTCTCGACTTATGATTGGATATTTAAAGTATATCATACTTCGATATGACAAATAATTTGCATGTCTAACGTACCCCTATTGACAAATCTCAGGTGAGATCTCAGGTGAGATCTCACGTGAGATCTCACGTGAGATCTCATGACAAAATCTCATCTGACCTAGTGCGTCAATTAACTAAGTCCGTCACTCAAAAAAATTCTAAGTTCATCTCGGAAAAAATTAATTTAAAGACCATTTTTGTACGTGTTTCAGACGATTTTGAATCGTTCTAGATAGCTGCCAAATGTATGTTCCAAATTATTTTTTTTATAAAGATTTGCAAAATCCGACCAAGTCCTTAACCGAAAAAAGTTCTAAGTTCATGGGGGAAAAAATAACTTTTAGAACCATGTTTTTTATGCGTTTCAGACGATTTTGAATCGTTCTAGATAGTTGCCAAATGTATGTTCAAAATATTTTTATTTTAGAAAGATTTGCAAAATCCGACCAAGTCCCTCAACCGAAAAAAGTTCTAAGTTCATGGGGGAAAAAATAACTTTTAGAACCATGTTTTGTATGCATTTCAGACGATTTTGAATCGTTCTAGATAGCTGCCAAATGTATGTTCAAAATATTTTTTTTAGAAAGATTTGCAAAATCCGACCAAGTCCCTCAACCGAAAAAAGTTCTAAGTTCATGGGGGAAAAAATAACTTTTAGAACCATGTTTTTTATGCGTTTCAGACGATTTTGAATCGTTCTAGATAGCTGCCAAATGTATGTTCAAAATATTTTTTTTAGAAAGATTTGCAAAATCCGACCAAGTCCCTCAACCGAAAAAAGTTCTAAGTTCATGGGGGAAAAAATAACTTTTAGAACCATGTTTTTTATGCGTTTCAGACGATTTTGAATCGTTCTAGATAGCTGCCAAATGTATGTTCAAAATATTTTTTTTTTAGAAAGATTTGCAAAATCCGACCAAGTCCCTCAACCGAAAAAAGTTCTAAGTTCATGGGGGAAAAAATAACTTTTAGAACCATGTTTTTTATGCGTTTCAGACGATTTTGAATCGTTCTAGATAGCTGCCAAATGTATGTTCAAAATATTTTTTTTTAGAAAGATTTGCAAAATCCGACCAAGTCCCTCAACCGAAAAAAGTTCTAAGTTCATGGGGGAAAAAATAACTTTTAGAACCATGTTTTTTATGCGTTTCAGACGATTTTGAATCGTTCTAGATAGCTGCCAAATGTATGTTCAAAATATTTTTTTTAGAAAGATTTGCAAAATCCGACCAAGTCCCTCAACCGAAAAAAGTTCTAAGTTCATGGGAGAAACAATTGCTTTTAGAACCATGATTTTTATGCGTTTCAGATGATGTTGAATCGTTCTAGATAGCTGCCAAATGTAGAAAATATTAACGCAGCTGTTATAGTTTTATGAATGTAAATCTCGGTTGATTATTGCGTGAACAAAAGAAATTATAATTAATGATTTTTATTAGTCATACTTACTTTGAACGAATGTTGGTTGTGTCCCATACAACAATATAATAAATTTGAAAACATAATTACTCTAAGAATTACTTTAATGAATCTTTTATTATAACAATATGCATAGTAGTGTATCAAAATATTTAGAATATTACATATTTATTCAGTAATGTAATAAGTTTGGCATAGGACATAAGTACATCTTGTCTACATTCATATAAACTACTATTTTCTCGATGCTACTAGTGGGTATAGCTATATTTTCCTCGTGAATTCTTTCTATTACTTGACATGCTTTGTAGGCCCTTGTAAAACAGTTTTTAGTCTGTACATAATTGCATACTGTTAATTCAATACCATCAGAGATATCATCTATAAAGGCAACAATACGTATAAATTGCCCGTCCTTCAGCAATGCAAATGAGTTGTTTGAACGAGTTTTTGATATCAGATGTGATTCATACAGACAATGATTTTTAACCATTTTATAGAAGAATTCAGTAGAATGTGTAGATAAGTGTAATAAATGCAACAGTTTATCATCTGCTTTATATCGATTAAAATATAATATGTTACTATTAGATAAATGAACATTTTGGACATTTCTTAATAGAATATCATTACAATATTTTACAACATCATCGTCAGCTTGATGAATAACTTTTTCTTCTACTACGGAACAACTGTGGCAGACGTTTATGAACCTTGCAACTTGATGCGATACACCTTTAGCACACTTAATAGCTTTTAAGAGGTGCTGATTAGCCGATTCGAAGCTAAACGTGGAATTCGTCCACAGAGGTCCCCAATTCAATACACTTTTGCTTGCATGTAACAAAATATGTACATTATATGTCATGGCTTTCACATTGTATATTTCTTGGACTTCACCTACAAATTGATGTAACATTTCGTCAGCTTTATTTAATTCGTCAATATGAATATTATCTTTCAATAATATATATAAGGCTTCAACAAATAGTAACCAGTGCTGCATAGCTTTTCTGCTCAAGATAGATGGAAAAATAACAATACTATAGTACAAGACGAAATTTTCCCATTCCCGGGCCTTCCAATCTTTTCGACAACTTAATCTTCTACAATAACGAGAAGCTTGCTGAGGAATAGTTATCATGTTCATTTTGTTATCAAGAGCTTTAATAACATCGTCGCTCAAAACGTCCAAATGATAAGAAGTTAATTGCTTTGCAACACCTTCTAATGCCATATGCATATAATCGGGAGTAAATCCTTCAATGATGTCGAATTTCGGTAGGTTAATAAGAGGTGAAGGGTTCTTTACTCCGAAGACCGGGGGTTTCCCCGGAACCGCTTCTAACATGAGAGACACAGTATCATTGTGATTTCGAAGTTCTATTGGTGCATTCATTAATGGATATTTCATAATTCCATGATATTCTCCGGGATGTAAGCACCAATTACATCCATATTTACCATTGTACTGAGTTAAGCCTTGAACGGGAGCTCGGGCAACAGCATCAACACAACATGTCTGTACATAAATTTTCAGAGTTCGTTGTTCATTTTTTATTTTAATAGGAACTCGACATTTATTAACAAGATCTACAAATTTATCTAAAAATACTGTCATGTTTGGTTTTTTATTAGTAAACAGTAATCCGCATACTACTAGTTTATTTGTTCTAATTTCTTTCGGTAGTTCGTTGATCATCAGATACAGTGGCCAAATAGAATACTGAGAGCACTTAAATTTCGGGGCTCCGTCAGTATTAAATACTGCAGTAACATAATTATCTTTCTCTTCATTTGGTAACGATTTAACGAACTCAGTATATTTTTTACCATCATAAACATCACTAATATGCCCTTGCTTATGCACTCTTTGATTCGTTACATAATAAAAATAATCCTCATGATTACTTATAAGATCCGAAATTTGTTGTGCCGGGTTTATTAAGGTAAAAAAGGTTGAATCGGTATTATTCTTAAGATTAATTGTAGAATTGCAGACATTACAAATACTACTAGATGGTATATCTCCAATTTTTCCTAAATATACTGAACATTCCTGACAAACAACGTGATATTCCACACCCTCTTTCGGATTGACAAGTTTATCAATAATATGTCGCGAATCTGGTAATATAGGAGTCTCAAACATACTATTAATGAGCTTGAATAAATTTATCAAGCCAGAGAAAGATAACTCATTAGAAATACTAAATTTCAAAATCATTAAAAAAATTTCTCCTCTACTTTTGTTCATTGTTGTTGAAATTTTTTCAAAAAAAGCTTTATGCTCAATAAACTCCTTCAAATTACCGATCTTGCCATATATATTATTCAATTCATTGTTCAGAATTATTTTAGATAGTTCGATTCTCCAATTCCATTCAGTTGTGCCGTACGTTGTATCTTCTACGTCTCCATCATAGATATTTTCTACATTAATATCCTAAAGAATATGACGTGTTAAAAATTTATTAGAACGATAAGTATATAGCAAACTGCATTTTACAAAATTCGTTTTCTACTTCGTACAAATTGCCCTACTGAAAAAAATCACGTGATAAACACGTGACTTATCACGTGATAAATGACGCGATATTAGTAATCAATTGATCATATGGTTAATCACGTGATTATATAATTGAGAATTATTCACGAGATCAGTCACTTGATTAATGATGCAGCCAATCACGCAATTAATCACGCAATTAATCACGCAATTAATCGCGCGACTATTCACGTGATTTACTTACAATAATTTTTGTATTATACAAAATTTTTAAAAACGAAAAATTTAGAAGTAGGATGCCTAATTTATGTATGATTAGTTGCGTGATTAATCGCGTGACTAAACTTTTTTGACAATTTTAATGATCTGAATTCAATTTGTAAATGTTTTTAAAAAACAGTTTGCTCTAGAACATAAACAAATACTAACCTCTATAACTGTAGACTGAGCATCAGTATTGATAAAAGTATCCTGCTCTATATCCATTAAATCATTTTCTTCTGTCTCTACCTGCTACTTTCAATACATAATTGATTAATTTTGTTAGTAATAAAAAAAATTAATAAGTATACATTATTGCAACTCTTCATAATTCAAGGTACTTATTATCGTGACTGAGTGAGTGAGCATTAAAAGTGTAAAGCATATTTATTGCCATTTTATTTTGTATGATAACCCTGCTAAAAATAGTCAATAGGGATCGATTAAATTTTTAATCGAATTTTAAGCTGAATCTTAATCACACTTTTTGTATTAGAACTCGATTAAAATCGATAGAATTGATAGGAGTCGATAAAATTTAATACGAAAAGCAACAATTAAAGTCGATAGTTAATACCAACGATTCGCGTTTATTAACTTTAATAGTCATTTTTCGTATAGAGTTTTATTGATTCCTATCGATTCTATCGATTTTAATAGAGTTCTAATACAAAATGTGATTAAGATTCAGCTTCAAATTCGATTAAAAATTTAATCGACCCCTATTGACTATTTTTAGCAGGGAAGGGAAAAATTGTAAACATGAATTTTGCGACGAATAATTTTTTTAGTAATTCACGTGAGTAGTTACGTGAGTACTCACATGGGTGCTCCTGTGATTACTCACGTGGATACTCACATGAGTACTCCAGTGATTACTCGCGTGAGTAGCCACATGATTATATACTTACGTAAATACTCACGTGAGTACTCAAGTGAGTATTCACGTGAGTAATTTATCGATACAATCACGTGATTTCTTACTACTTTTGTATAAGTTTTAACTTTAACTTTATTTCAGAATACATTTTAAAAATCATGTCTGTTCCCTTCCTGCTGGAAAAAGCCGATTGAAATCGATAGAAATCGATAAGATTCACCATTCAAGTCGATAAGATTTTTTATCGACTTGAATAGTGAATCTTAATGCCATTTTTTGCATTAGGGCTTGATAAAATGCGATATAAGTCGATATAGGCCGATATAGATCGATACAGGCCGATGAAAACTCTATGCGAAAAATTACAATTGAAATCAATAGACTCAAGATCATCTTGAATATTATCGATATCAATTGTAATTTTTTACAATATCTATATACAATACAATATTTACCTATATCGGCCTATATTGACTTATATCGCATTTTATCAAGCCCTAATGCAAAAATTATCATTAAGATTCACTTTTCAAGTCGATAAGACATCTTATCGACTTCTATTAACTTTTTCCAACAGGGCTATTATCAAAAAATTTGGATCCTCTTTTTTTTATTTGAAGTTCTTTATAAAATAATTAAAATCCCTAAAATTGACATAATGAGGACCTATTTAGGTGTTACTATCCGTATGATAACACCAAAACTCTGACTGTGAGCTTAAAATTTTTTATTTTACAAAATTAAAAAAAATTTTTGTTTAAATAAAATTATGGATATTAAGCTAATTATCACCTGATTATCAGCTGCCGTTTTGGCACATTATCAGCTAATTATGAGCTCATAATCAGCTGAATATAAGATATGTACTATCTTATAGAGGTAGAGGCAGGCTAATTTGAGGTTAGGAGGTTAGGATGGCACACACATATTGATTTGCTTACAACTCGATAAACTACATTTAATCATAATGCCAGTTAATAAATTAATTCAATTTCATAAATAATCTAATTTGCTTTATTCAAAACAGCCCTACTTCTCAATCTTCACAAAGTTTTTGTGATCGCGTACACTGAACTTCATTCCACTTAACTAAAGCAATTAAGTCATCAAAATTTATTTCATGTTATTTGGTTAAACAAATTAATAGATATTATTTAAATTAGCATGATAATAGTGCAAAATATTATATCTTGTTTAACAAAACTTAAATTACAATGAAACCATTAGAATTCATTCATCGTGACTTGTCGAGCACACTAGATACAAATTTTAAATCTTGCTTGGTATAGATATAGATCAGATGCTATTAGAAAATTCTTATCTTTTAAAATTAAAAAGTACGACCCAATGGTTAAGATTCTTTTGAATTTTTCCAATAGCTTCTGAACTATAAAATAAAAAGTTATTGATCTGTACTCTTTTCGGAAATGCCAAAAGCTAAAAAATAAGTTAAAATAAAATTTATCATGTAATCATTTTCATTAGCTGATTTCAGATTTTGACCAAACACCGATGCCAAGCAAATTTTGAAATCTAATGTACTCGATAAATCACAATGAATGTCCTAGTAGGTTCATATTAGGTTTAGTTAAATGTTAAACAAGACATTTCGACTATAATGATGGTGATATGAATAATGTCTATTAATTTTATTAATCAGTTGTAAATACCACACAGTTTAATATGACGCACCGAACAAAGACAGATAGGTAGATGGACACTACACTTTATATTTAAATAAATATAAGTTTTTATAGAAATAAAAGCAAATATAACATACAAAATTATACTACAGTACATTGTCTGATTTAAATAATAATTATCATCAAATTAATAAATTGTGTACATACATTATTCTGAAATGATCAAGTCTGTACACAAAAATTGAGAAACGTGCGTTCAATATTGTAATATTAGTATTCAACTGCAATAATATTATTAATAACAAACAATGAATTTTTCAATGTATAGTATAAATATAAATTAAATGTTTAATTTTGTAATTAGATAAATCCATAAATTTTGTCAATAAGTTTTAAAAAAAATAAATAGGCCTTCTTAATATCATTATTTTTAAAAGTTGCAAAATTATGTATACTATTAAAACATTACTTTTAAGAATATATAATTTTGTTTACCACTTCAGTATCTGATGTATTCAGATCAAGATTATGGCGTTCAGCTGTACGCGTATAATAGCTGGATCTCCATCAAATAAATATTGCTTATACCTCTTCATTATGCACTATTTATCACTATTTAAAATAATCTATTTATTTCAATTATTATCTAAGTAAATAATATGCATACATATAGATTACATGCGTGTTGACACCTTAGAGCATATACTACATGGAGGAAGGACGCTTACGGCGACAGTGTATTCGACTCACAGAGAGAGAAAGTTAAACTTTTCACTTTTGTATATATACATCAACATGTATAGATCTACAGTCCGTTCCGTTCCCTTGTTAGTTGTCTCGTTTCGCGTCTTCTCGTTGCTTAAAATAGAAAAGAGGTATCCCCTCTATTGTTTATAGTCTATGGTCTATATAATCTTTCTGCTTTGATCGACGATGTATATATATATATATATATATACATGTGTGCGTTATCACTTATCTTTTGTGATGTGCAAACTATACGAAGTAGTATTTTATATAAATTATTATATATTTTTACTGTTTTAAAAAAACTACGTAATAATAGTTTAGTGATGGCTAAAATAAAATACGCATGTATTATCACAAAAGATGATCCAAACAAAAGGTATTGTAAACCAGTTGATGTTATCTACAAATCTAAAAAGGAAAAAGAACATATATCTCCATCTAATGCACAAGATTTTGATGAGAGTCACGTCTATCAAGTTTATTGGAGGTCGTGTGGAAGCAACTGTAACATTGAAGATAAATGTTGCTCATTTTACAAAGCTCATATTATCAGTCTAGGAGGTTAGTATATTTTAAGATATGTGTCATTTGCAAAAAAATGGATACTTCTGAGTCAAATTATGGCTCCAAAAAAATCTTATTTTTTTGCAAATGACCCATATACATATTCCTTATTGCAACTACTTATATATTTAATTCTATTTTAATTTCTTATATATCTACTTATCTTCTTACAGAATCTGAAGATAAGACATTAGAAGCAGCTAATAAAAGGCAAAAAAGATTTCGATTAAAGAAAAAAATTGATACAAGCTGTGAATCAACTGAAAGTACGGTCGAGGAGGAAGTACAAATATCCGTAAGTCTTTATTATTGTTATTATTTTTATAATCCTCTATTATATAAAAGGGCTTAACGTACCCATGGGCCGTGAAGCCTCTCGGTTTCCACATCTTTTCTCAATTACTTAACATTTAGTAGTCATCTTGATACATAAACATCGTCTACAGGAAAATTTTTTAATTCGTATCTCTTTTAAATCTTCTTTTTAAAACCTTGTGTTTAACAACAGCATTGACAAGGGTAACAATTTCAGACCCGTCTCACAGAACACGAAAGTGAACAGTGCCCCTCAATTAAAACACATAAAGTCAACATAGGCACAAGTTTTTATCACAAAAAGTTAAAATTTTTAGTTACTTATACATACAGTTGACGTTATTTTGTCTATATCGCATCTAATTTGATTTTAATTAAAATTTTTAGTTACTTATACATACAGTTGACGTTATTTTGTCTATATCGCATCTAATTTGAAGTAAAACCAATTTTTCACACTATTTATACATATTGTTACGCATGCTCAGATTTTATTGATAAACAAGAGCAAAATATTTAAATAAATATAACCGGCACAGCCTTCCGAACGTTTAGTCTGCTCTGATACTAAAATATATTTCTAATGAAAAACTATATTAAAACATTCTAGAAAATTTTAACATACAAAATTAGTAATATTTGTAATATTTGTAATGTTAGTAGTATTTTAACGTACAAAGTTGCTGGCACGTGCTGCTATCTGTGTACTATTATCACATTGTGATATTAACATACACAGAAAAAAAAAACTCGCCTAACCTTTTATATCTTTGTAGTTATTATTATAATATAATTTTTTTCAAATTTTCCTTAAAGCTATAAATATTTATACCTTACATAAATGGAGTGACGTTAGGAGCGGCTGACCCTGCTAGTTATATTATTACTTTTTATTATGTTTAAACACATGCGTATATTGGTGGTTCCTGTAGGATAGATTATTGCTAATCGAGTTACATAGGTCCAAGCTTGTCAATTTTGAAGTTTTTGTATTCTTCTCATGTTTTTATTAATGGGTAATTGTAACGATAATGTTAAGTTGACACTGAACATACTGTACACAAAAATACCCTACAAAAATTTATTCTCCTACACGGAAAAATTATACATAGATATTTTCTACATAAGAATTCCCTACACACGTTTATGGTTATTTTATTGCCTTGCAAAACTCTACAGAAGCGTATAACCTATTATTGTAACAATGGTATAACAATAGGTTATACGCTTGTGTAGAATTTTGCAGTGGAGTAAAAATAACCAAAAATGTGTGTAGGGAATTCTTATATAGAAAATATCTTTGTAGAATTATTCCGTGTACGAAATAAGTTCATGTAGGGTATTTTTGTGTACAGTATGTTCGGCGTCGTTAAGTTCATGTTTGAAATTTGAACTATAAGATGTATGTATTTATGTTAATGTTATTTATGGCTATAATAACCAAAAAAAACAAGTACATATATTTATTATCTATGATCTAAAATACGTTTGGTGCTAATAGGAAAAGTCGATATTTTAAAAATTAATCACTGAAATTGCTGTACGACATAGATAACCCAACCAATTTTTTTTTTTGATTTTCGGTTTTTATTATTCTTTACTGTCATGATTTTTTCAAAACCTTGGACTATTTATTTTTGAAAATGTGATTCTATTTAAAATTAGCACCTTTTTTATCATAACAATTCAATGAAATGGTCAATCTTGAAATCTTGCGGGAGAAAATAGAAAATTATAAGCTGTTGTAGAACCATTATTAACATATTTATTAAATAAATTATATATTTAAAAAAATGAAAAAATATTTTTTTTTTTTAAATCAAAAAATGGCCATTAAATCGGCTTTAATTGTCAAAATTAGAAAAAAAATTTCCCGAATTTTACTAATATAACTATATTTTTTAATAATAATTTCATATATATGTGTGTGTGTGTGTGTGTGTGTGTGGGCCTTTGCTGCGTGTTTTTATCGCTATCAAACTATTGTCGCTGTCAATTTCCTACATTTACACCCCCCCCCCCCCACACACCCCGTCACTCACGTGATTACTCACGCGTTTACTCACGCGATATCTCACTTTGCGATATACTAATATTACGATACGAGTGCGCAAAGTGGATCGTTCCCGCACAAGCAAAGTAGTGTGGTAGAGTAGTTCACCCTCGTGGGACAATATCGCCCGAGCGAAGCGAGTATCGTACGATATTTTATGAAATAACGTGAATAAACCGAGATTTATTGAGTGCATTTTTGCACGTGCGTGACCTAAATCGAGGTTTAGGCCACGGCGTGTCATAAACTATTATAACCAAAATGTCCATTTTTAAAAAAAAATATAAAAACGCTTGCTTGTACAGGTAAAAAAAATGAAAAAAGGCCTGCTGCTGAGGTTAGCGCCCAAGCGATTTTACGTGATATATTACATAAAATATTTATGCTATGAAAGGCAATATATAATATTGTAGTTATTTTGTATAAAATGATTGTTTAAATAAACTGTATATTATATTTATAGCAATCGAGTAAACTTGCTACAAGTAAAGGAAATATTATTAACTCCAGTAATGTTATCCAAAGTACAAAAAGAGCATTTTATTACAAACAAGAAAGCAGCTTTGTCTCGATGATGCAAATGATGATGATAAATCTACCGATGAAGGTGTAATAAAAAAAAGGCGCATATCAGAAATGTGTGAAAACCTTAGTTTAGGGTAATCAAAATTTCTATTCAAAGGCTTATAATTATTTTTAAAAACTTCTTAACGTCTGTAAATGTAAATAAACATGAGAATTTATACAATTGAATGTTAGCATGTTTAATAATGTTATTACTTTTAGACAGAAATTAATGGTTTTAAATCGAATTTTAAATTAAAGAATTTCCTTAGTATAAATGTGTACCCTGCTAACAAAGTTAATAGAAGTTGATAGAAATCAATAAGATTTTTTATCGACTTGAGACTAACTTTTATACCATTTTTCGCATTAGTACTTTATAAAAGGCGATAACATCGATATAAGTCGATAAAATTCTATATGAAAAAATTCAATAGAAATAGATGGAAGTTTAAGAAGATTGAGTCTATAGCTTTTAAGTTGATTTTTTGGTATAGAATTTTATCGACTTAAATCGATGTTATCACATTTTATCAAGTTCTAATGCAAAAAATGGTCTTAAAAGTTAGTCTCAAAGTCGGAGAAAAAATCTTATTGATTTCTATCAACTTCTATTAACTTTTTTAGCAGCGTACATACGTATATTTTTATATTTTTTTAATTATTTTTAATGCAAATGAAAATAGTTTTAAAAATAATACAAATTATTTATTCTGGGTTGTAGTGCAATTGGTGATTCCACGAAATTACTAACAATAAGGAGCCACGCATCGTTTACAAAAGATACCATTAAATACAATGCCTACTCGAAACGATTCAATGTCATCTGGGTTTTCTACACTTCCATTAAAACTGTCGAACAGAAGTCCCTTCAACTCGAACCTTTTTCTAAATCAACTGCTCCTCACCTTCCTTTACTTGCAATAAAACCTAAGCGAAGTTACAGTCTTGCTTGTCACAAAATGTTACGCCAAAGTCACGATCGAATTCCGAAAATAAAGTCACGGTCTAGGTTTAAGTCACGGTTTAGGTCTAAGTCACGGTCGAGGTCTAAGTCACGGTCTAGGTATAAGTCACGGTCGAGGTCTAAGACACGGTGTAGGACTAAGTCACGGTCTAGGTCACGGTCGAGGTCTAAGTCACGGTCGAGGTCTAAGACACGGTGTAGGACTAAGTCACGGTCTAGGTCTACGTTGCGATCTAGGTCTAAGTCACGGTCTAAATCTAACTCACAGTCATTGTCTAAGTCACTGTCAAGATTACAGTCACCGTCTAGAATGAAATCACGATCAAGATCACAGTCGCCGCCAGGAACGGAGTCGCTGTCAAGATTACGGGCACTTTCAAAGTCACAATCAAGATCACAGTCGCCGTCTGGATCGAAGTTACAATCTAACACTAAGTCACGCTCTAGGTCTAAGTCACGTTCTAGATCTAAGTCACGTTCAAGGTCAATTTCAAGTATCGTTGGTGGTGTGTCTTTCGACCTCTCAAGATTTTCGTCAAAATCAAGGTCTAAGTCACGTTCTAGGTCTAAGTCAAAGACAAGGTCAAAGTCAAAGTCACGTTCTAGGTCTAAGTCAAAGACAAGGTCAAAGTCAAAGTCAAGATCTGAGTCAAAGTCAACGTCTAAGTCACGTTCTAGATCTAAGTCAAAGTCAAGGTCAAAGTCACGTTCTATATCGAAGTCAAAGTCAAGGTCTAAGTCACGGTCTAGCTCAAAGTCACGGTCTAGGTCAAAGTCGAGGTCTAGGTCAAAGTCACGGTCTAGGTCTAATTCACGGTCAAGGTCAAAATCACGGTCTAGGACAAAATCACGGTCTAGCTCTAAGTCACGGTCCAGGTGTAATTCACGCTCTAGGTCTAAGTCACGATCTAGATCTAAGTCACGTTCAAGGTCAATTTCAAGTATCGTTGGTGGTGTGTCTTTCGACCTCTCAAGATTTTCGTCAAAATCAAGGTCTAAGTCACGTTCTAGGTCTAAGTCAAAGACAAGGTCAAAGTCAAAGTCACGTTCTAGGTCTAAGTCAAAGACAAGGTCAAAGTCAAAGTCAAGATCTGAGTCAAAGTCAACGTCTAAGTCACGTTCTAGATCTAAGTCAAAGTCAAGGTCAAAGTCACGTTCTATATCGAAGTCAAAGTCAAGGTCTAAGTCACGGTCTAGCTCAAAGTCGAGGTCTAGGTCAAAGTCACGGTCTAGGTCTAATTCACGGTCAAGGTCAAAATCACGGTCTAGCTCTAAGTCACGGTCTAGGACAAAATCACGGTCTAGCTCTAAGTCACGGTCCAGGTGTAATTCACGCTCTAGGTCTAAGTCACGATCTACGTCTAAGTCACGGTCTACGCCTAAGTCACGGTCTACGTCTAAGTCACGGTCTAGGTCAAAGTCACGGTCTAGGTCAAAATCACTGTGTACGTCAAAGTCACGGTCTCGTTCAAGCTCGCGGTCACGGGTAGGGTCACGAAATAATCCGCCATCCCGTTCTCCTTCTCTCTCTCCCCACCGTTCTAATGCTGGCGATGCCTTGAGGATGGAAATCGATCTGGATCACAATCGCCTGTAAGACAGCAGCATGCACAAGTACAAGTGGAGGATGAAAATGATGATGGTAATAAAATTTTGTTGTTTATATGTGTATATACAAATACCGTGACAAAAAGTGGTTCTATTTCAAATTTAGTAAGCCAAAAATAAAAAATAAAATTTACAAATCTAAAATTTTTAAAATTTGGATTGATGCTTGCTCATTACATTCCAGTTTGCGGTTATTACTTAGTCTTTCAAAATCTAGAACATTATAAATATTTAGATTTATACCTAGATACACATAGTTTAAAAATACTAATCCAAAACTACCGTAGATTTGGATGACGATGAAGTGGGCGAAGAAGATGCAAACTTTCCTGTGTTACAAAGATATAAGCCGAAACTATACAAACGATACAAGAAATATAATCTACTTACAC